>NC_074720.1:28603644-28853644 GCF_947242115.1 Biomphalaria glabrata | reverse complement strand
ACATAAGTTAGCTTTAAACACACACTTAGACCTGGCGTGGCTTTAAAAAACACAGTTAGACACGAGGTAGCCTTAAACACATTTAAACATATTGTATCTTTATGTTTTATCGAGAATAAAGACAAGTCAGTAAATCAATGCAAACAACAATAACAAGGCCAAAGAGATTGCTGTTTGGTTCCATTGCACAAGAATGTGTTCAGTTTGAAGTATCTTACTGCTACAATGAGTGCTGACATGATATAAGCCTGTATCGATGACTTTTTAAAGCCCATAAAATGAAGGACATTATTATTTCGGTATTAATGTGAAGTCCTCGATGAGAGAAGAGTTAGCAGCAAGAACTAATCTCTTTAGACACGCATATACTCGGACTTAGTGAACTGTCACAGTGACGGCTAGAATTGGAACATTAGAAATTCTTTTCGTTCGTATGCCTTGTCGATAACGTTACCAGATGGCGCTCCACGCGGTCACACGCGCGCAGACGTTCAGTTACCTCACCCTGAAATGTGCATGTCTCCAATTATTGTTTGTTATTCTGTTGTTGTTGTTTTTTTTTAAATTGTATTTTATCTTATAAATTACAGACGTTACTTCAAAAGAGAAGATAATTACGTCCTATGTGTATGTGTCAATGTTGTCTTGCATGTTAATCAGTGTATTAACTTAGTTGTTGGTTTTCTTGGCTAATTCCATTTCATGTCCAAACAGTGCTGGGTAATGAGAAGTACTTGGACAAAGTTGTCCTAGCATATGGAATAAGAAACGTGACTTTATCTTTGTGTCTTTCTGAGTATTTCCTTAGGTTTTGTCTTTCTATTTGTAAATTATGGTTGTTTTTTTATGTATTATTTCTACTTTTCTCTTTAGTCTTCTGTCCTGAAGTGTCTCTAAATCCATTGATTTTAATTAAGGTGTTACTCTAAACAAAAGTGAATATTCGTTTGTTAGAAATCTCTGGTCTCTATTTTGTTTTTGTTCTAGTTTATTTGTTTTCTTGAATTGATGGGGTGGCGGAGGGGTCACAAACAGAGGACGCATATTCTAATATTTGCGTAACCAATGTTAAATAGCATTTTACTTTAATGTTCTTGATAACAAATGATGGAGATGCTTACCATGATGTAGCATGCCGAATAGGAAAGGCAGGGAGCATTTTCCAAAGGCTGCAGCCTATTTGGACTAGCCAAGCCATTGGACTCGAGACAAAAATACACCTTCTCAACACAATCGTCATTCCAACTGCAACATATGCACGTGAGACGTGGAAGTCATCTGTCAAAATTGAGAAAAGGTTAAATGTGGCTCAACAAAGATGGCTGAGACGGATTTTGGGAGTCAGTTACACAGACCGGATCTCAAACAAGGAAATCCTATGCCGAACTGGGAATCGAACACTTATTGAGGTTGTGACTGAGCGTCGCATGAGGTTTGCGGGACATGTTCTACGTCAAAATGAATTACGCACACCAAGAGTTGCGATAACATGGAAGCCAAAACGAGGAAAGCGCAAACAGGGACGTCCTCATATTACCTGGCGACACACCTTCATGGAGGACCTCAGAACAGTGGACACCAGGTGGGAGGAGGCTTCAGACATTGCCAGTGACAGATCATTATGGAGACAGCTTGCCGCCCAATGCGCCGAACGGCGCGGGAGGACCTAAGTCTAAGTCTAAGTAAGTAAGTTCTTGATATGTAAACTTCTTGTTAAAAAAAAAAAAGAGAAAAAAATTTACGCGACTTTGTTGTTTGATTTTAAAAACAATGTACGACTATATATTTTAAATTTTTAGTCTTTGTAACTGGTTTACCAGACTACGAATAAGATACGTTTTTATTTATTTTAGATATTTTTTTGTTACTATAAAAAATTACAGTTTTCAGAGTTGAAAAATTGAAAGATATCCTTCAATTTGATTCCAAACATCAAAATTCAACCAATTCTCTTTTTTAAATTATCAGTCTCATGTGTTGTATTGATTGTTTTCTATACTATGCATACTATGCAATCATTTGAAATAAAATCTAATTTTTGTTCCTGAACAAATGCAATTTGATAGGCACTAGACTGTTTCTAGAGGTACACCTGAGTTAAAAGTTGTTTCTATTGATTTGGAATTATTTATTAATACAGTTCTTTATACTTGTTCTCTCTTTATCAGGAAATCTTAAGAACATTAATGTAATGGACCTGTTATACTGAAATAATAAATATGACCTATGATTGCTAAATCCATTTTGGTAAGGAATAATGACATTATGTTTATCCAAGTGGTTTATGATGTTACTATAAATTCTTGTTTATCCAAGTGGTTTATGATGTTACTATAAATTCTTTGTTATAGAATATTATATGTGATTCTGGTGAGTGATGTTGGTGAGTGATGCAGGCGAGTGATGCTGGCGAGTCATGCTGGCGAGTGATGCTGGTGAGAGATGCTGGTGAGTGATGCTGGTGAGTGATGCTGGTGAGTGATGCTGATGAGTGATGCTGACGAGTGATGCTGGTGTGTGATGCTGGTGAGTGATGCTGGTGAGTGATGCTGGTGAGTGATGCTGGCGAGTGATGCTGGCGAGTGATGCTGGCGAGTCATGCTGGTGAGTCATGCTGGTGAGTGATGCTGATGTGTGATGCTGGCGAGTGATGCTGGTGAGTCATGCTGGTAAGTCATGCTGGTGAGTCATGCTGGTGAGTGATGCTGGTGTGTGATGCTGGTGAGTGATGCTGGCGATTGATGCTGGTGAGTCATGCTGGTGAGTCATGCTGGTGAGTGATGCTGGTGAGTGATGCTGGTGAGTGATGCTGGCGATTGATGCTGGTGAGTCATGCTGGTGAGTCATGCTGGTGTGTGATGCTGGTGAGTGATGCTGGTGAGTTATGCTGGTGAGTCATGCTGGTGAGTTATGCTGGCGAGTGATGCTGGTGAGTCATGCTGGTGAGTTATGCTGGCGAGTGATGCTGGTGAGTCATGCTGGTGAGTTATGCTGGCCAGTGATTGTTACGCTTTAGAAACTCAGTTGTCATCGTGTGCTTCACAAAGTTGTGTCTGTCACGTGTTGTACACGTCAGGCTTGTCATGGTAGTGCAGGAGTGAGAAGTGCCAACAGAAACTTTATTTCCACCTTGCTTTCTAGAAGCTTCCAATTTTTAAACTAAACTCTATTTAGGGGAAGACGAGTTATTTTGGGGGTCCGACAAATCTGTTCAGTCAATAAGTGTCGAGCTTCATGTCAAATCTACTACTGTGATGTTATTATTGAATTTGGATTACAACATGTATTATTGCTTGATATATAGTGTGTTTTAAACTCTACTTGTGGATAAATATTCATTTAAATCGTAACGACAATTCTTGTTCTTTCTTCACCAAAAGAAGTCTCTCCGACAAACTTTGGACAATGAGTCATCAGAGTTGACTTGTCAGAAGAGCCACAAGTGTAGCTCTAGTCCAGTGGTTCCCAAATCTTTTTTCCTTAACGGAACACTTCCCACATTCTGAGTATTTAGCGGAACAGTTTGTTTATTTTTTTACAGAGATTAATTAACGTGGTGGCCTAAAAGTTCATCATTCCAGTAGTTCAAGGGACACCTATTCAGGCCTCAGGGAACACTAGGGTTTCGCGGAACACAGTTTGGGAAACACTGCTCTGTTCTATTGTACTACTGTTGATGTACAGAAATGGGCGGCTTTATAAATATTTTGTAATTCAAAGCAGGCTTTGCTAACACTGAAACTACACGAATCACAGCCTGGACTCCAATCTAAGCCTTGCATTTCAAACTGCTGTACAGAGACTTCGTGCTACCCAGCAACGCTTCAACCTCCATTTGCCACGCTTTTTTTAATATCCATTTTTTAATAACGGAAATCAATTCAGTCATCGGAACTGTTATCGAAAACTCTGACAAAACATGAAGGAGATATTCCTGCCATTTTTTTTTATTCGTGTATAATCAGAGTTACCTCCTTTTAGCGCGTGCACTCTGTCGCTACCGCCCGCAGCACGTGCCGTATTTGCTCAGGACAAACGTTCTTAAAACAATGTTGAATAAAACTGCCTACACAGAAATTGTTTAAATATCACACTCGGGCTAATAGCGTACATTGCCTACACGGATATTGTTACAATAACACACTCGGACTAATAGCATATGGCAGAAAGATTTCCGGTTTTATTTTATTAGCTTTGTGAGTGAACGAGAGAAAAGTGTTCATATGTTGGTTAGCGGACCAAAAATGGGGAGTAATCGCTTTTAGATGTGTGTCTGTGTCCTTTTCTGATATCCACACATAAAATATTCTAATTACTTTTTGTTAGTCCAAAGGTTTATTAAGTTTCTTATTTTAAACTATGCTATGCAACTAAGTTGTTGGATTTGCATTTGCTCTGTACACAAGTCTAGAACGTGCTTCAGAAATGAAGATTAGTACGCTTTAGCCTAAACCAAGACGGCAGGAGATGGAAGCAAGCAGGCTTCGAACTCGGGACCAACATTATGACCCCACGACCAGCAGCCTTGTTAAGTGACATGTTCCCCAAGAGGCGTAGCTAGCAATGTGCGGGTGGTGCGGGCCACACGGGGCATAAACTGAGGACAACCTTTCTCAGTAAAACTACACATTGTTCTTGCAGAAGCTAAAAATATTCATGGGGGGGGGGGGGGTAATTTATTATACCCTATATTCTTTCTTAAATTAAATTAAATGTAAGCTGTAGACCAGATCAAATTTTACCAGATTTGTTTCAATCTCTGAAGGCAGCGCAATTATTACACTTTCTTATGAAGCCCATGGGACAAGCTGCTACTTCATTGTTCAATGCACTGTTTACGGACAAGGTTATAATGGTGATTTAAATTACTTCATCGTAATACTGTAAATGGTCAGCAAAAGGAAAGGTGAAAAGCTTTGCAATGTTTGGTTCCTCCGGTACATGCCAGACGGCGAATAACTTTTGAGAAAGTGGATGTGTTGCTTGACAAAAAGTTGTTTGACTTCCTCTACAGACTCCACTCAACAATATCAAATAGTACATATGCATTTAAATCCAAACGATAGATTCAATGAATTCTGGAGGTTAGCATCGAAAATTTAAAAAAACATGAAACCAGCAGAGCTCACATTCAGTGATAGCTTTTTTTTAGCGGCTATCGTAAGTGGAAAAGCCGCTATTAGGCTTGTGCCAAATGTCCGTCTGTCCATCTGACAGTCTGACCGACTGTCCGTCTGTCAAACTCAGATCTCAATAACTAGAAGAGAAATGAAAAAATATTATTACAACAAGCGTTGTGGCTTGCAAAGTTCGGGTGCAACGGTACTTTTGGTTTTCTAAAAGCAAACCGTTTTAAAATTAATCATACAACAGATTTTTTCATAAAAATATACCAATTCTAAAACAATACATAAAAGAAGGGAGATAATGTTAAAATATGTTAACAAAGAAAGATGATTTTTGTTTTTGTATCTTTAGTATCACTAAGTGAAATATATTTATAAAATGTACAAGAAATGTTCACAACAAATATAAATATTCGTAAACTGTGTTTTTTTCTGGTCAACTTGCTGGTAAAATTAAAAGAAATATTTATGTTTGTTTATAAAGGCTAAGAATGCATTTTGTATGTAAATATCACGCACATTTAAAAAAATGGACAATTCATACAGAGATTTACATGCAGTATCGTGACGGCCGCGGCAACGTCTATTCCCTTAAAAGTTTGAAATAATCAGATTTTATTTCTTTTTTGTTTAGTGCCCCCCATTAGGATAAAAGCAGCTTATTTTTATTTTTTTTTGTATTTTGTCTGTTGGTTGGTGTGACATTCTTCTTCTTCTTCTAGCCAGCTTTATTGCTGCTGAGCTGTCAGCTCTTTTGCAGACTGTGCCAAGGAAAAAAAAGTGTGCTGTTTTCTTCAGTTATTTAGCACTGCCATACAGAGTGTTGGTTATGTTGGGCTGTAGTGGTAGTAGGGTCTGCCTAAGGTGGAATAGGGAGGGGCATTCAAAGAGGATATGGTTTACGGTTTCAAAGGGGTGGGCGCAGTGTCTGCAAAGAGGTAGTTGTGTGGAGTTTATTTTGTTCAGGTGGTAATTTAATAGTGGTGTGTGTCCTGTTCTTAGTTGGAAAATTGTAGATTGTTCTTTGCGGGGGAGGAAGTTAATACTGTCCAGTTTGTTAGGCGTAGTCATTTCTTTGTACATGGCTCTGCCTGTGTTTCCTGATGCCCATTGGTTGAGCCACTCCTCTTTGTGATTGTTGACTAACATTGGCCTTAGGTAAAGTAGTTAACAGGTCTATTTGGTTGTTCCATAGATGAACCTGCCTTTGATAGATCATCTGCCTTTTCATTTCCAATGATACCAATGTGTCCAGGGATCCACTGTAGTGTGATATTGATATTTAATTTTGATATCATCTGATGGATTATCTCAATGAGTGTTGTCAACTCTCTTGGGTTGTTTGAGGTGCTACTGTTAAAGTGCTTGCAGAGTAGAAGTGTGACATAATGGAGAAATAACTTTTTTTTTTGGTAATGTTGATTATAGGAGTGATTCCCCTTACGAAGATTATATAATGGCATGTAGACCGTGTTTAGTTGCCACTTACTCTTGAGTTACCAGCTTGACCACTGGACCTGTGTTGTAAATTGTATTTTTTCTGTTAGTGGTGGTGTGTCTTGGGGTACTCGGGATAAGTGTGCCCTGCTCTAGAGATCTTTGGGCTAAGCATATCTTTAGTCATTATTGTATTTTATATAATGTATTTTTAGTAGATACAGCCTCACATGATTTCCAGGCAGTATATTTTTACCCTGATGTTCTGCATCCTGGGGTACTTCCAAACGTGAAATATTTGTATAGCCTTGTCTCGGAGGGACTCCACCTGTATTGAATCTTCAGATAGGCTTTACCGAACGGAGGTCTATAGGTGGGACTCTAGGAAGCTTGTAGGCTCATAGGTTTCTTGAAGCTAATAGTACATCATAAACCATTGTTGTTGTTTTGTTTTGGCTAAAAGTGGCTGTGTCAGCCTGAAGCGTGTGACCCGGAGTGGCCAAAAGTGGTCGTATTTTGACCTGAGACCTATGATCTTCATTTTTCCACACTGATGTGTGATTCCCAGAATGTGACGATAGTGTATATATTATATGACTAGAGCGGTGTGCCATACTATTTTCGAATGTATACATCTTTTGTTTATTTTGTGTTGAGAAGGCCTGTGAGTTGGTGGCCATTTATTTACACATTTACTTTACTCATGTAAATAAACTTTGTATATATGTTTACCTGCGACTTTGTTAAGTCTTGTGTTGCATACATTAGTTTAATTGTATACCTGGAGGTTATACCTAATAACCTAGGCAGTACAAGTAGGGACCAATGTACCTCTAGACAAACGTGCCAGCACACCTTTAACACTGATCTGTTGATCTAAATTACCTAAATCTAGCTATAATTCTAATTGAATATTATACCCGCTAATAGGTAATGTTAACTGATCATATTCGTTCATGACACATTCAATTTGTAACAGTTGGTCTGTCCATTATGTTAGATTAAAAAAACAAACAGTAAAAGCTTCTGAAAAACCGATTTAACCTTTACGAAACATCGCTCTAGTTTGAAGTATCTATTATAGATTGCGTGTTTTTTTTAAAATGAAAAACAAATCAATACCAACGAATATTTGTTTGCTCTTTTGGCTTATATTACATTTAATGTCCGTACTGAAACGTTGCCAAAACTCAAGATCATTAATATATTGTTACGTTTTGTTTTGAAAGTAAATAGCATATAAAAGCGAAATCAAAATCTCTAGACCGACTGTAAGATTAACGGTAAAAATGTTCCGGATATTGTTTGATACAAAATGAATTATGTCAAATGATTGTTTCAAATCGCATCATTGACTTATATTACACTTATATTCTTGGACAATATGTCACTTTAGTGTAATTATCGATATCAAATTATTCCGTATTTTCAACTTAAAACAAATTAATGTTAAATTACTTTTTTTTTTTTCAAAAATATCGACAATAGGTTGTTCAGTATTTTAAAATAAGAAAGTAATTTACTAGAAACGATTAATGAAAATCAATTTTTAGACTTATTGTACATTTAATTTTCTTGCAGAAACATCACAAAAGATTTTTTATCGGTAAATAATGTTCCGGATTTTGTTTTGAAAAAGAAATAGATCTACATTACTTTAATTTTCTTACGAATCGTTGCCAAAATTGTTCCGAATTTTTTATGAAAACTCTAGTAACGCCAAAAACTGTTTGAAAACCCTCTTCTAATAAATTAAATAAATAGTTTTCTTGGTAACAAATCGCAAAGACTAATTTACGAAAATCGGTTGTTCCGGATTTTTATCAAAAATATTTAAACTCTATTTATTTAAAATCGCACTTCTATCTTACATTGCATTTTTTAAATAAAAATCCGGAACAACCGATGCAATATATATATATCACGAACAATCTATTATAGATACTTAAAACATTGCGATGTTTCGGAAGGAAAATTAAAGGTTAATCAGATTTTCAATAGCTTTTATTCTTTTTTTTTTCGATATTAACATAACGAACAAACAGACTGACAGACAAAACGCACAAAAAAGCGGCTTTTATCTTTATATATATATATATATATATATATATATATATATATATATATATATATGTCATGCCGAATTGTGTAATTTATCTTTATCAATAATAGGCTATTAGTTTGTTATTAAGTTATCAGCAATGCCAGGTCGTGTGGTTAGTGGACTGGACTGATTATCTCGACTGTCCCATATTCATACCCTGCTCACCGCGATTCGCTGTCGTCCAGCGGGAGGTTTGGACAAGGAAGTTAATTATCTTTAACTTTAAAGGAACATCCAAAATGTGCAAAATATTTTACAGTAACAACAATTTACAACGCCAAATTAATCTTTCAAACAATATTACAATCAAAACATAATCAGGTCTTGAATATTCCTTGCAGATAGTCCGATCCAATAGGGATCCCACGGGGGTCGCCTCTGAGTTTGTGTGATTTGTTTAAAATTGCTTTTGTGTAGCGCATCTTTCAGGCTTACGCATACTCAGTGCGCTATGGTCTAATCTCTTTTGTGGACCAGTGGGCGATGTAGTATCTGGGAGATCGTTTTCTGTGCTGCCTTTAGTGGCTCAGCAAACATAACTCTGCTAGAGTCTGGGTTCGAACTCAAGTCCCCTACTATGGTGACCAAGCCTTAGCCAGGCGGCTTTAGCCTCTCAGCCACCCATGGCTTGCTTGGAGGGAACTTGAAGTTTGTCTGTGACTAGACAACAGTATGGACAACAAGGCTCAAGATTTAAATAAGCAAGAGGGGAAAATGTGGAGAGATAATCTGTATATATATAGTTCGTCCATCGTGGTTCGATGATGACCACTTTGTCATCCAGGGTGCTGAGGGCTTTGCACTGGGGTTTTATGCCTCCTCATATGGCTGGTGAGACCTATGTGAGCCCTGAATGTTCGGCCGCACACTGGGCAGGTTATTCCAGCTGGAGCTAGTGTCGTTTGCCTTGCTTTTCTTCTCTGGCGTTTTTCTTCTGCCAGCATGGTTCTCTTTTCCTCAGCAACCTGCGCGCCAGTTTTCACAGCCCAACGCCATGATGCTCTGTAGACAATGTAGGACATCATGAGTTTTCTTTTAAAGCAAAATCTGTCACTGCGTTGGGATAGCTACGAGTTGAAGAAGAATTGGAGGGACAGAATCAAAGAAATATCTTGGAGTGAAATGACTATTCAAGTACGATCCATTCCAGACCGAACACGTACATGTCCCAACAAATACAAAACAAATTTATTGTACTAGTAGTGATCACGAAACCAAACATGATACAGAAAGTTTAAAAAATCAAATATTTCTCGATTATTTTCAACTGTACATGTACAGGGCATCAAATACCCTAGCTACGCCACTGTGTTCATCTCTCACAAAAATAAAACATCGAAAGTGCTGTTGTACTCTACCCCCTCCTCCCCCAGAGGTCAACTGGGTGTCAAAATCGGTCGGGGTATTCCGATACAACCCGGCCCACAAATTGTACGCTACATGATGGGCGTCCAATCATAGGTGTCCTCAAAAGCAAAGTTTAATAATGCATCGAACGTAGTTAGCTATAGGAATAATTTATTAGATGATTTTGAAACTATCTGACAAGCTATTTTTATTACAAATGAATAAAGTATAAAACTTGGAATCGGGAATCTCTTAATGTGAAAAAATTCCTGCTACCATAGATATGAACATATACACAGAGGCGTAGTGAGCAAAGCGTGTGCCGTACTTTATTGGCCTCCCCGCCCCCATTTTCCATGAACATCACATAGAAATATAGGCTGCGTGTGCCCCCCTTGCTTTCCTCACTACGCCTCTGCATATCATTCAAGACATCTGCAAACCCTCCATCGAAGAACATAGTGTTTGGGATTCAGTTTCACTCTTCGCCATTTCTCAAGCATATTGACTTCAATTTACAAAAATACAACTCTTTGTCCTCCATTATTTAACTGCGCATGTCACAAGGTCATAGGGGCGTGGTGGCTGAGTTGTTAAGCGCTTGGATTCCGAACCTGGGGTCATGGGCTAGAATTTTGAATTTCAGGATTTTTAGTGCACCCCTGAGTCTTCCCAACTCTTCAATGACTTTAGCTGGGGAAAGTAAAGGCGATTGGTCGTTGTGGTGGCCACATGACATCCTGCTCGTTAACCGTTGACCAAAGAAACAGATGACCTTAACATCATCTGCCCTATAGATCTGAAAAGGAAACTTTACTCACAAGGTCGCATACTGCTTTCTCAACAACTTGGAAACCTAGTTTGAGTGAATCTGCATCGTAGAGCTGGCTACACACACAACATAACATTAAGTCCAGTAGTTTGAAGGTAATTTAATATCCGAACCTTCAGTAAAACAAATGCTCAAGATTGTTTCATATTTTAGCAGAGCCTTTTTTATTTCGAATTACGCCTATATCATTCGTGGTGGGGGCTGTCCAGGCCTAAGCAAGCTATTATAGCACAGTACAGGACAGGCCACTGTCACGTTGGCTCATACTTCTCATGGATGCTGGAAAGAAAAGGAAACCGTGTCTCATATTCTTTTTGACTGCACCCAATTTGCTGATCTCCGTCTCGACAGGTCTGGGAAACCACAAATTCTCGACCTTTATGGTGACATGTATGCACTACGCAAGACAGCAGGGTTTCTGTCCAGGGCTTTTGCAAGAGAGGATTTAAGCCTCTCAAGCCCTCACTCAAATGTCGTCATGGTAATAGTGTTTCTTATGGCGTTGAACCTGTTCATTCATAAAATGGGTCTAAATCAACACCAATAACAGTAAACTCAAGTGTACTTCAAGGAACAGTCTAAGGTCCACTACTATTTTTTATTTATATTAACGATTTACCAAATAACATTAGTTCAGGAACCAAAGTTAGACTATCTACAGACGATTGCATAATATATCTAATATATAAAGTAGAATGTGAGGCGTATGTATGTATGTCCCCGTATAGAAATCAAAACCTTTTGACCAATCTTGATAAAACTTGGCAGAAATGTTCCTTGGGTACCAACTTAGACCGTAGTGTATGTATTGTGCTAATAGTATATGATATTACGTCATTGTTTGTTGTTTATGTTTTATGCGAAAGCAAAGGATCGGACGGAAATAAAAAGTTATATATGTCTACCTTGATAAAGACAGTCTGGTTATTATCATTATTAAATGGTAACGTCTACAGTAATTTATTATTAATCTGTGACAACAGAACATGTATTGTAGCCCTAGAACAAACTTAAGACCCTCAAAAAAAAAATGACTAGCTCTATAAAAGCATTATAACTTCATCGATGTAGGCCATGTTTACGTGAGAAAAGATCGAAAGGATCTAGATCTAGATCTAATTTTAAGAACTGCACTTTGCGCATATATATTTTTACTCTGACACATGAAAATACGAAAAATATAGTCCATTGATTTCATTATTTAATCAAATTAACCTTCAAATTTGTGTTTCAAAAGCATTTTTAACATAAATTCGTTCCTTATATCTGCGAATGTAGAATTCCTGATCAGCATTCTTTCATTAGACAATACCGTAATGTTACACATCTTTCTATTCCTAGGTCTAAAACTCTAATTCAACTGTAAGATGTTATAACTTCTCTTCGCAAAGATAGTTTTATACTTGAACACATGAACATACTAATTATACTCTATTCGGTTCAAATTTTAATCAAATTAACATTCAAATGTGTTTTTCTAAAGCATTTTTCACGCGTTCGTTCGCCCCCAAGCTGCGAAGCCGTGTTAAGATATATTCATAGACATAAATAAATATAGACTGGAAGTAGGAAGTTATTTTTATTTGGGGGAAGTCAAATATGTTTTATGTACTATATCTATGTGAAAAAAAAATGGCGGCGATTGAGCTATAAATTCTAGGACTAACATTTAAGCCAATATATACCTTTGATCTTTAGTTTTGAAAAGTACAAAACTGCCATATTCCCAATATTTTGTCTTTGTTTCATAATCATAGACATAGGCAAATATATATAGGTTTGTGATGTGGATCTACAAACTGATCTTTTCCCAAATATTTCCGATAATAATTTGTTCTTTATCGTCCAGTCTATAGATATATGTCTATGGATATATTCTAATAGTTTCATTCATTAGCGTACATCTAATTAAAAAGGTCACGCATGCGCACGTGCAAAATGAACTCTATCCAAGCCAATATTTAACTCTAGATTACTCTAGATGTAGATCTATGTCTAACTCAAGATCTACTTTATGCTTTAACACGTGAACATACAAAATTAAGTCTATTCATTTAAAATTTTAATCAAATATATTTAGGCCTACAAGCAAATGTTCTTATTTGAAAAAATAGATTGAAGTCGATTATCTATTTTGACAGCACAATTCATACTATTTTTACATTTACGAATTCGCTTTACTTATGACATTATTAGGCCTATGTCGTTATACGCAAACAAAAAGCCCGCGGTCCGCGGGTAATATATGTCTAGTAGAATAATAAAAACAGCACAAAATACAGAAATTTTACAAAGAGGATTAGATGAATTACATAAAAGGGAATCAAATTGGAGCATGTCTTTCCACCCAGAAAAATGTCAGTTGTTAAGAGTAACAAAAAAACTAAAACAAATTAATTCCACTTATCTTAGTCATGGTAAACCAGTAACACAGACTAAAAACGCAAAATACCTAGGTGTTATAATAAATGAAAAACTGTCATGGAATCCCCATATTGATAAAACTATCAAAACATTAGCGTTTATTAAAAGAAATTTCTATAAATAACATAAGAACATAAAACTAAAATGTTATTTAACTTTGGTTAGGCCAATAATAGAATATGCATCCTCTGTTTGGGACCCCTCAACTGAAGAAAACATTGAGAAACTGGAACAGACACAAAATAGAGCAGTGAGATTCATAACAAATGAATATTTACACTTGACTAGAGTAACACCTTTAGTAAAATCACTAAATTTAGAAAGCCTTCAGGACAGAAGACTCAAAACTAAAGTAGCAATTATACATAAAACGCTGAACCATAATCTTCAAATACAAAAACAAAATTTAATAAAATACTCAGAAAAACACATAGATATCACTAAATCTCCCGTTCCATATGCTAGGACAAATTTATACAAATACTCCTTCTTCCCTAGTGCTATTAGAGCATGGAATGGGTTGCATGAGCTAGCCAGGAAAACCAGTGACTTAGCAGAATTTAGGTCATTGGTTAATATGCATGACTAAATGCATGACGCGTAGGACCTAATCATCTTCTTTTTGAAGTAACCTCTGTATTATATAAGATAAGCTGTCATCATAAGTTTGGTGAATCTCTAGTACTTGAGTGAAGACATTCATAATTTTATTTTCTAAATTTTTGTTTGCACAGGATTCCAGCAATAGTTGCTTTTTATCTGATTTATTTTCTGCTCTTTCTTTTTGGATTCTTTTGCATTTGGATTCCAATCCACACATTTCTACACTGTTCAAGAGAATACTTTGTGATTTGTGGTGGGACCAACTCGAGATCATGCGACAACTCCACCAAACCAATAAGATTTCCTATGTGACTGGACCTGTCATCTATAGAACGCCGTTGTCGGTCCGTTTATAGATTCATCCGAATATATTCAAACCAGCGTTGATTTCTATAAAGGCCTTAACTTTCTTGTTTATCGTTGAGTATGTGTAATGAATTGACGTCTACTAGAAGCACTATATACGTATGTATACGACAATGCTTTAGATTAGGATTCGACTTTCAAGTGTATAAGATGTTGTTTTTTTTTAATTCACAACGCTGACAGTGTTGCTTTTAAAGAGAATATTATCAAATCTTAAAAACCATCAGCTGGCATTCATGCATGGCCATACCAGCCCCATCGGGTACTTCCCACCGGGCATTAGTCCGAATGTCCATATAGCCAGCCAGCCCCTCCCCCACTCTTATGCTAGTTGTTTTAAAAAGATCAAAACCTAATTTTGTATCTGCATTTTGTTCTTACCAAACACAGCGGACACAGCTTTGTAATCTCTGGTTTTGTTTGTTGTTTCTTTGTTTTCCTCTTGTCCACACGAGTGTCAGCAGTTCTCTCTCTTGTGTAGTAGTGAAGGATTTGATTCTGTCCCAGCTGGTGTGAGAATGTAAAAGAAAACGTTTCCTGCTAAACATTAAAAACTTATATCTCTGTTGAATATTTGAAAGTTGGCTTTATGTGTGCATAGAGAAAAATACGTTCTGTTTTCAAATACATTCAAAAGAATAATCAAACGCAACACTATCAGAGGATTAGTTTTCTTTTTGAGCTGTAAAGCTGTAACGACGAATCAGTAGTTGTCGGCTTTGTGTGGTTGTCCTGCATTGAGTCCCGTGCTTGGTGAGACTATACTCAATTTTTTTTTTTTAAATTGTAAGGGTTGAGAAGCTGAGCGGTTAGTGAGTTGAAAGGAAGTAGTCATTTCAAAATGGACCTCAGAGATCTGATTAAACTACAAGACCGTAAGACAAAAGTTGTTGGTGTCTATTTAACATGAACGTTGAACTATTTGGAGAACAAAAAGTTCATTCTTTCGTTACTAGAAGCAATATTTTAGCTGTTCAACTATAAGATAAGATTTCAGATAGGCAAAGAGTTTTCTGTTTTGTGACTCTAGTTTTCAATCATTACATTTGAGGAATTGATAAGTTACATAAATAAAAATGTCTCAAGTGTGAATGTGTTACATGTGTGAATGTGTTACATGTGTGAATCATTTGCTATATGTGTGAATGTGTTACATTGTATATTTCTTGTTCGTGGGTGATCGCAGAGACCCCTTTTTGTAACAAAAACTAGAATTTAAGATATATGAAAACCTTTACTTATATTCGACGTACACCGTTTCACTAACCCAAAGTACTGCATTTCACTTGTTTAGCTCCAAACTTTCCATTAGAAATTGATTTAATACTTCTTGAAGTAAAAATAAATTAGGTCAGAGACATGATAACCACATTGTTTTGAGACTCACTGACGCAGATTGGACTTATGACGCTGTCAATAGTCCGCCATGTCTATGTTCATTGACCTCAGGCTTTACCTCGTCATTAAATGCAGGTAACTTCCCTTGGTTCTAAAGCTCTTTCATAAAGGGATGCAACTCAGAGGCTTTAAAATATTTCCACACTTTCTTTGAAGTTTTAATGGAACTCAAATATGGAGTGTGGGGGAAAAAACAGATTTTAAACAAATACTTGTTATCAACAGACACTCTTTGATTGACTAACAAGACCCAAGCTCTGTCAGCTTCCTGTGACCGGGTCTAATCAATTAAAGACAACCCAAATACATAAAAAAAAAACGATAGATGCTTTTATAATTATGTGGCGCTGATAACGCCACACCATGCACTGCTCCAGTACGTCACCGCCCCCCCCCCCATCCCCTCCCTAAGCGCCCTGTTTATTTCAGTGTTATCATTATGTCTGGAAGCACCAAGCGCAAAGCCGGATTTTTTTTTTTTTGGCCCCATATTGATACAATGCTCGGCCACCGAGGGCGCTCGACTCATCATTACCGCGTGGTTACGCTACGGCGATTTCTCTCAATCGCTAATGTCTGTGTGGACAAGAACCCGGGTTGCTAAAGACTTTTACCCACTTTTTTTTTAATGGGGAGGGTGGGTACGGGGCGGGGAAGCATTTCTCGACCCTGAACTCAATTAAAAAAATTAGAATCATAAAATAGTATTAAGTGCTTATCAAGAATAGTTATGAGTCTTTTTTTTAACTTCTTAACTCACCTAGAGATGAACTAATATTCCTTCTCCCGCACTACCATAGCCGCGATTCATTAGACAGAAACAGTTTAGTATTTATTTATTTATTTATTTATTTATTTATTTATTTATTTATTTATGTATTTATTATTATGAAATATTTTAATTACAAATACATTACACTTTTGGGAGTCAATCTAATTTAGAAATGTATTTGATACTAAATAACTTATTTTAATGTACCGTGAAAACTGTCAGGCAGAATCCAGTGACAAAACAGATTCACCATTGTTGTCATAGAGTCCTGTTAGTAGACTTTGTAATAGAGTCCTGTTGGTAGACTTAGATTATTAAAAAAAAGATTTAATGTAACGTGACCTGGTGAGTTTAATTTTAAAAACAGCTTTTTTTTAGAATCAAATCCTTTTCCTTTTAAATGGTTATGTGTGTGAGTTGGGGGTGCACAAGTCAGACTATACCACTAAAGAAGGCACTGCAATGTTTTACCGCCCCAAAGTGGGGACAGGGTGGGAGGGTGATGCTCTGGGGGAGGGGACTCCCTGCCAATCACAGAAAATGGATAAGTTTGCAGAGTGGACATGAGGTTATATTAATTATTCATAGCACTAATTAAATGTTGATAGAGCTATCAAGTAGTAACCGGACCGAGTACTTTACGTTCTAGGTAAATAGTCCATACTGCTAATTCAGTGGTTCCAAAACGTGTGACTAGGACCTCTAATGTTGTTCTTTAAGACATTGAACTCGGTGTTGATAATATACAAATAGAAGTTAAAAAGTGTTACTGTTTTAAAACAAACAAGCTAAAATCGTGTTTATAGTTTACGAAAAAGGAACAATGACCACAGTAAAATAAACAATAGTTGTGTTTACAGTTTATATGCTAAAATGGTCGCTAGAACACGAACAGCAATTGTGCAAGTAGCTTTAATATCATGTGTAATATGTACTATTATATAAAGAGAGATAAAATTTAATTTGAAAAATTGTTATTGTGAATTAAACTAATTTTAGACATTGTATGCTTTATTTGGATTCGTTCATCAACTGATAACGTAGATGAGATTAGAAAGTAGCCAGCCTTAAGTAACTGAAAAGTAGCCAGCCTTAAGTAACTGAAAAGTAGCCAGCCTTAAGTAACTGAAAAGTAGCCAGCATTAAGATACTGAAAAGTAGCCAGCCTTAAGTAACTGAAAAGTAGCCAGCCTTAAGTAACTGAAAAGTAGCCAGCCTTAAGTAACTGAAAAGTAGCCAGCCTTAAGTAACTGAAAAGTAGCCAGCCTTAAGTAACTGAAAAGTAGCCAGCCTTAAGATAATGAAATGTAGCCAGCCTTAAGATACTGAAAAGTAGCCAGCCTTAAGTAACTGAAAAGTAGCCAGCCTTAAGTAACTGAAAAGTAGCCAGCCTTAAGATACTGAAAGGTAGCCAGCGTTAAGTAACTGAAAAGTAGCCAGCCTTAAGATACTGAAAAGTAGCCAGCGGGGAGGTATCCCTGAAAATCTTATTTTTGTTATTTCTAAAGCTAGGCCAGTGAAATTTGTTATGGTAACATATACTGATATTCTAAAATAATAATAATGCTAAAAAAAAGTTTTTTTAATGATGGTTGCCATGGTAACGGCGGCCATATTGTTTATTGTATACAAATTAAAACTCTGAAATTTGTCAAAACTATTGATCAGAAATATATGAAATTGAATTAAAAGATAAGAAAAAAGGATCCTCTAAATTGATATAACGTCAGAATTAAAGATTTAAGTATGTTAAATTTTTTACAATTTTTTAATTTTTAGTATATTTTAGACCTAAAAAACAGGATAAATATTAATTAAAATTACTTTTTAAAAAAAAGTAAATAAAAGTTTGAAAAAAATCATTGTACGAGTAAAGTAAATGATATCCTTAAGAAGTGTTTCAAATTTCATTAAAATCTATCAAGAAGTTTAGGAGAAATTCCTAGTAAGGCATAATGACATGTGCAAAAACTAACATTTTGAGAAAAATGAGTTTAAAGTATACATTTTATTAAGATTTTGTTTCATAGCCCTTACAAAAACATTTAAAAAACATGTTTTAGACACAGATTTAAGCAATAAAAATGATTGTAATGTAAAGAAAAATGATTGATCTACTTAATTATGTTATTAGTTAAAAATCGATATCCTAGACCTAAAACTCGATTTTCTCTAGGGATACCTCACCTTAAGATAGTGAAAAGAAAACTTATGATGATTGTCTATTCCAAGCTAAACCGAGTTACATTGCTACTTGTCCTATAAAATGTTTCTAATGAGGAAACTTTGTAAATTTACATAAAACACTTAAAAAGAACACACAGTTTAAATTGTAAATTCAAGACAAAGACAAATACAGTATTAGTAACATCTACATTCTGAGATTACATAACTAGTTGAAAACATTCTTGTAGTTTGTAATATAGTGAGGATTGTAATCTAATGAACTAGAAGAGTGGAATGATTTGTTCTTAAGTGGTTTCTTTTCATTTAGATTTATGAAACAGAGGTCAAATATTCTAGCCTCCAGTCAGGTGTCAGAGACACCTTGAGCATGTCTATAATTTGTTTGTGTATATGTTTAAAACTGCAATGAAGTCTGTACATAAGAAAGTAACGCAAGAGTTGTTTATCTTTGTTATTTTTTTTGTTTTCAAAAATATTTTTTAACGTTAGCTTCTAGAATGACAGGAAACTGGGAAGTAGATTTAGTCGGAGGACACTGTCCTCATTTGTCTGTGTCTGCAGTGCTTGTCTGACCTGGATGTCCAGGGGAGTGTGACCTGGGTGCTGTGTTGAACAATAGGCCGAGATAAAATATTGAAAGGGGACGCTACTCCCCTTGAAACTATTGACTTTCTAGTTGTATACTAAGTCTCTGTGGATGAGTGGGACTCAATGACGAGGAGATGACTGTGATTACATAGATTGTTAGAGAGTCATGTCGGCAAGTGAAATATTCACTCTGGAAAACAATACTGATGTCATTGTTGAATAAACACACACATACAAATGCTCACACATACAAATGCTCACACAGACACACAGCGGACATATGCATAGACGCATACAGAAACAAAAACACATACAACAACAAGAGGACATCTCCCAAAGACAAGGAATCTAGTATTGTACAAAGGCAAACAAGGACATACAACAACAAGAGGACATTGTCTCCCAAAGACAAGGAATCTAGTATTGTACAAAGGCAAACAAGGACATACAACAACAAGAGGACATCTCCCAAAGACAAGGAATCTAGTATTGTACAAAGGCAAACAAGGACATACAACAACAAGAAAACATTTCATCAAACTAGGACATGAGAAACAATTTAAATTTTAAATAATACGCGAAAAAAGCTTATATTGAGTGAAATTGTATAAATTATATTGAATGTCATGTAATCAATTTTTAATTGATCTAGACTCTAGACTAACAATATTAATTTTGTGTAATTGAAAATATGTTTTGATAATCGTTTTTGAGTAGCGCATCTTCATGTGTGCAGTATGATAAGCCTGCTATGCTCCAATCACTTATGTGTACCAGGTGGGAATTGGGAAAGTGTGTGTGTGGGGGGAGGGCCTGGCAAAAGGTTTCTGTGCTGCTCTTTCAAAAGCCATTGTTAAAAAAAAAGTTGCTTGAGTCTGAATTTGAACTCGGGGTCTCAATCCTCCATGACGTAAGTTAGAGAGCTATTGACAATGTTAGCGACAATGTTAGCGACAATGTTAGCGACAATGTTAGCGACAATGTTAGCGACAATGTTAGTGACAATGAATAATTGTGCAAAGTTTCAACATGATCCGAGAAATGAAAGTGGACGATACAAGATATACAAGGTTCCACCCAGACAGACAGAGGTAATATAAGCTTTGTCATTAAAAAAAATCATACAAAGACAGAAGAAAGTATTTTTAACAATGTTTAAAAAAAAATACGAATTATTTTGTATTACAAAAGATAAAAATTTGGGAATGGGGAATGCCCAGTACGAAAAACCTTTTTATTTAATTTAATTTGAAAATTAAACCTAACTATGAATGCAAGTTTCTTTATATTTCTGTTTTAAAAAAATTGTTTTTAAAGTATTTTCTGAACACAATTTTAATTGCTCTATTTTTTCATCCTATGTCTCAATACGTTGCCCCTTGCTCATTTGGGGGTCTGCCTCCTTTAGGCAGACAGCTGTCACAAAACGACAGCACCGGCTGACCTTGTCATTCTAGTGAACTGATTAAACTGATTCATTTTCTCTTTTCAATCGAATTCAATCTTTAAACTTTTTTTTATGTTATGAGATTTGTGGAGTCAATTGAATACAAATCGTTTGATTCGTGGCTCATGTCTTAAAATTGGCTGAGAGAGAGAGAGAGACAGACAGACAGACAGACAGAAATTGAGAAAGAAAAAAAAGAAAGAAAGAGATGAATTACATACAGTAGTAAGTTATGAAATTATGTGTTAAAAAGGTTGTACTCTTAGTTGTGAAAAAAAAATTAAACTTTCAAAGTACATTTCTATTGGGTATCTGTGTTTTTGAACCAAAATCTAAATATCAAAATGCTTAGAAGTTTTATTTAACTTCTTTAAATATCAGAATTGAATGTCCTACACTTCATACTAAGTTTTACTTACAGGTGTTCAAGTCTTATTGACAGAGTTTTAAATGACATAATTGTATCTTTTACTTGCTGGATTACTAAAACAGAAACATAAAAATCTCTGTAACGTTTCCTTTCTTCTGCCACGTAAGCCTATACTGCCTTCTACGACTTCATCAGACAGATGGCTGCCTGGTCGTGCGGTTTGCGCGCTGGACTGTCGTTCGGACTTATCGATGGTCCCGGGTTCAAACCCTGCCCGCTCCCATCCCCCGTCGTCCTGCGGGAGGTTTGGACTAGGAAGTAATTATCTTCAACTCTGAAGGAACATCCGAAATAAGTAAAACATTTTACAAACATTAGGGGAAGCGATTCACAGGTACAAATATTTTAGTCACACACGCTCTTTCTATGAATTCTGTAAGGAATCTTCGTTTACATAGTCTGGTGACTGTCTGGTGACTGTCTGGTGACTGTCACATTTGTGTCCAAACCATAGAAACATTTCATTGGGGATCTTGGCGATCATTTTGAAACTGAGTAATTGTCTCTTTGTTTACAGATTTACTTTGTGCATTCTTTAAGTAATAAAACACAGTAAACATAAACAAAATAAACATAGAACAAAAAATAAAGAAGAGAAATGGAAATGGAGAAATGGGGGGGGGGGAGAGAATCGTGAGATATTAAGATACAGGTATACCTTTATTCAAGTTAGAACTTCATGGAACCTGGATCCAGGAACCTGGACGCTGATCTCAAAAACGACTCTAGCGATTATCCTAGAAATTTAACTGTTGATGTATATCATTGAGAAACAATTACACGCTGATGTCCGTGTGTTCAAGATAAGGAATGTCTAGAGCTCCAGTCTCCAGGTCCAATTTAATTTTAAGAATAAAAAAAATCATAAAGGTCAAACTAGAGCTTTCCTTGTGTGGCTAATTATCTAGTTGTTTTTTTTTTCTAAAAGATATACATAATTTGTTAAATTTCTAGGATAATCGCTAGAGCCGTTTTCGAGATCCGTGTCTGCCCACACTTAACCCATAAGGAGTTTGCAAGCTGAAAAGAGGAATTGTAAAAGAAAGAAAAAAATATAAAGCCATATCAAGGTCACTAACTTTACAAAATAGGAGCATTTAATCGTCGCATCAACCCTGAATTATCGCCACTAGTTAGTTCCCTTTTTGCTTTGACATACGTTATTACTTGAACCAATGTCATCTTGACATTAGTTCAGACATTTGATCCTGCAGCGCTAAAAAATTCAAATCTTCATAAACCTTTTCAAATACACATAGCTCATCAACACTTCACAGATCTATAGTGTAGACCAGTGGTTCCCGAGCTACGGATTTAATGGAACATTTCGCACATTCTGAGTATTTAGCCGAACACTTTGCTTTTTTTTTTTAGAGAGATTCATTCACGTGGTGGCTTACTAGTAGAACACCTATTCAGGGTCTCGCGGTAAACTAGGGTTTGGGAAACACTGATCTATACACTTGAAACACAAAAGCTATTTATAGTTATTCCGGAATCCCCAAAGACTACGTCAGAAATCATGATATTCGAAACAGGATCACTTGGTAACTAGGAGTCAGGATGACATGCTGATCTCACAAGTTCCTCAGCGCTCGCAAAGATCTTCCTACATGGAAAAGTACCAGGAAAAAGTAGAGGCAGAGAAGGAAAGCGATGGGAAGACGACATTTAAGACTGGACGGCCCTGCCATTGAAAAAGATTCTGTTCAAGGCAAAAGACAGCAATGGAGAACGATAGTCAAAGGATCACGTGAGATGCCTCAAAGCTTCAACCGACTAAAAGACTGGTGAAGGTGAAGATAACTGCCAATCAAAAAAAAGCATAAATTTGTTTAAAGATATCGTTCATTCAACTCATTTGGATTGAGATGAATTGTAAGACAATCATGTAAACATCAATCAATTCACGGATGATAACTTGAATTACGAAACCATAAAAAAAAAGAAGTTAAACATAAGAAAATGCATTGTTAGAAAGCCATCACAAAATGAAATTCCATCAATTATTTGTAAACAATAATGTAATTAATTTTTTTTTAACAATAATAAATTAGTCCGAGTAGAAATATTTGTATTCATTTTTGTTTGTTCAGCGCTACTGTCATGCTCTTAGAATGGTTAGTGCGCAATGCTCCAATCACTTTTGTTGACCAGCTGGGAGAAGGTTTCCGTACTGCTTTTTCGAAAGCTTTTTTTTTAAAGTTCCTGAGTCCGGATTTGAATTCGAGGTCTTGAGCATCCATGATGGAAGGCGACTCGTTAGCCACTGAAAATAGATTTTGTAGACTAAAAAAAAAAGTCTAAGCTTAGTATATTTCTATATAAAAGAAAATTAATATATTACGACTAATCGATTAATTAATTTGTGATTTTTTTGTTTGGTTCTTGTGTTGTGAGTAATTGTGCACAGCTTCAACTCTATCCGAGAATGGGAGGTTGGAGAAATACCGTCTACAAGATTCCACCTAGACAGACTGAGTTTATATTAACTTACTAAAAACAAACTGACAATGAAAGACACCAACGACGTCTTAAACATAGCTTATAGTCACTTGACTAGTCACCAGTTCAATGTCATCTCAAATGTCATAGACATCAGTTGCTGAAGATGAGCGCAGAATATTTGTACAAACTTCTTGGACACCTCAACACATGCACGACTTGCAATGCACGAGATAATAGAATTAGAATGTTTTGTCGTTTGTTTTGTAGTAAATAGTGTTTGTAAGAGAAGAAGAGAGGAGGCAATTTTATTCCTTTTTTTGTTTTGGGGAGGGGATTGTGAAAGAATCAGAGCCTCGTTTCCCGAGCGGAAGTAACTCATAGAAAAATAGAAGATGGATCATTTGGAGGACATTTAGGAATGGAAAAAGATGTTTGTAATCTTGGTCTTGGTAAAGTATTCTGAGGTAACAGGAACATACTTTGAAGAGTTAAAAGAAAGTATTCTGAGGTAACAGGAAAGTACTTGGAAGAGCTTAAGAATATATTCTGAGGTAAAAGTAAAGTACTTCGGAGATCTTCAGAAAGTATTCTGAGGTTATAGGGCAATTCTTAGAATGTGTTCTGAAATAATAGGAAATTACTTCGGGGTTCTTATGAAAGTATTTTGATAACCATGTTTACGTTAAGTCCAGGTACGTACACAGAAGGTAGGTAGGGGATGTGGATGACCTGCTAATTCAGCGCTAATTGATATGGTGAAGAGAACCACTTTGACGCCCATATTCAGAAATACTTTAGAAACATTTTAACACCATAATTAGAAGTGATTTCAAGATTGCTCCCTTACAAAATAATGTGTACAGAAATCTTCAAATAGCAAAATCAATAGGGACTTTTTTTTCGCGTTGTGTGTGGCTGTGTGTGTGTGTGTGTGTACAATTTAAATTTGCGTAATGATTAGAGCTAGTCCTTTCCCTTTTTATTTAAGATAAATCTTTTCTAAGTACAGTACAGTTTTTGTCCTTTATTCTTCTAACAAAAAAAAGTGCTGGTCAGATAGGAAATCTGCATTTCAATGCAATTCATTAAGTGGGGCCCAGAGACTTGTAGGGAAAAATAGAATTATTGTATTTGGTAGGAGGAAGTTGAGCCTTGTGCCCCACTCTGGAAACTGGTCACTGTATCTTGCTTGACTCTTTCTCAGGCTGTCATTTGAGTTCTAGTAGATCTACTTTAGTCGTGGAGCCCAGCCACTGGTAGGAAAACGTCGGGTCAAGTATACTTTGGAAAGGGGTGGTTGAACCCCAACTTCCCCCCCCCCCCACCGCTACGTCCATAATTATTAATATTATTATTATGTTAGAAACGAACGAGTATTCATTCTCTGGCACTGCCAGGGTCAAGCTTAAAGAGAAACAAAATTCATTGTAATTCCTTTATCAGTTTCTACTGAGGAATTTTCTGGTGATGGGGAAGGTCTGCAGCAGCACCGCCCTCTGACAGGCAAAAAGAATGTTCCTATTATTATTATTATTATTATTATTATTCCAATTTAGACAATGTACTTAAAGTATCACCTTTCCTAATACAGACTTATCAAAGTCAGTATTCCTCCTGTAGTGGGGAATTGAGACATCCATCCTCTAAAGACAACGTCGTCAATCAATTGTGTGTGTGTTTAAAAAAACAAAAACAGAAATAACAAATATTATATTCCAACCTAATCCACTGCACCCCCTCCTCCAACACACACACACACACACACACGATTCTGGTCAGGGTGACACCACTAAAAGCATTTCCAATTAGAGAAATTACCCATGAGGCTCTGAAAACTTAACAAACACATTTTTTAAAAATTCAAATGTGCAAGATCACCTTACGCTTTAAAAATACTGAACAAACAATATATATATATATTGTACATACTGTATTTAACGTTCACATTGGTATATACAAATGTTGATTTTTTTTTACTATCCATGCTATATTCACTGAGTATATTGTACACACCATACATACAAAATGTATTAAGCATACTTGTACATTATATATAGCGCATATTCTCCACATAAAAAAGTAAAGTTCCCCTTTCGGACCTTGTAGGGCAGATGATGTAAAGGTCGTCTGTTTCTGTGGCGTACGGTAAACGAGGGTGTCTTGTGGCCAGCACAACGACCAACTGCCTTTACTTTTACCCAACTAATGGCAGGTACCCAGTACCCACTAGAGTCGGGTGGACTCAGAGGCGCCCGAAGATCCCGAAATTAAAAATTCCAGTCTTCACCAGGATTCGGAAGCCAAGCGTTTTACCGCTCAGCCAGCGCGATTCTTAGATTCAACACATTGCACAGGGGAAAATATTTAAAGAAAACACAGTGCACATGTTTTGCAGTTTTACTCTGGTTGCCATGGACGCGTAACAACTTTATAAATCCTTTGGCCAACGACGCTTCCCTACCTACTTTTGGCCCATTCTGTAAAACTGAAAACCTACTTTTGGGCCACTATGTAACTAAAAACCTACTTTTGGGCCATTCTGTAACTAAAAACCTACTTTTGGGCGACTATGTAACTGTAATCCTATTTTCGGGGCACTCTGTATCTGTAAACCTACTTTTGGGACATTCTGTATCTGAAAACCTACTTTTGGCCACTATGTATCTGTAAACCTACTTTTGGAACAATCTGTATCTGTATCTGCAACAGTGAAGCATAACTTGTACGGGTGTCCCCAGCTCCGAGAGTTAAAAATGGGGAAGGGGGTGTCTGAGCAGTCACTCGACATGTATGGTAGCTACGAGGCATTACACCGAACAGCCCAGTTTCTTGCCAGAGCACTACGGGAGGATTGAGTCCTTCCTGCTCTGATTTTTTAATACGAGCTCATCTCGGGTATCTGTAAACCTACTTTTGGGCCATTTTGTAACTTTTAGCCTACTTTCGGGCCACTCTGTAACTTTAAACCTACTTTTGGGCCACTCCGTAACTTTAAGCTGCCTGGATGGCTGCCTGGTCGTGCGGTTTGCGCGCTGGACTGTCGTTCGGACTTATCGATGGTCCCGGGTTCAAACCCTGCCCGCTCCCATCCCCCGTCGTCCTGCGGGAGGTTTGGACTAGAAAGTAATTATCTTCAACTCTGAAGGAACATCCGAAATAAGTAAAACAAACAAACAAACAAGCCTACTTCTGGGGCACTCTGTAACTTTAAAACTACCTTTGGGCCACTCTGTAACTTTAAAACTACCTTTGGGCCACTCTGTCACTGAAAACCTGCTTTTATCTTATCTTATCTTATATAATACAGACGTTACTTCAAAATAGAAATTTATTACGTCCTACGCGTCATGCATTTAGCCACTATGGGTCACTCTGTCCACACACTATGTTTCCAATTAGTCTACAAACATATCATGAAACATAAAAAGTTAATGGAGTTCAATCTAGACGCTTTATTACTTTTTTAAAATCGCAGGAAAATTTAACTATAATGGTGACACAAACTGTCTGCTTGTATCCTGCGTCATCTTCCGCTGACGTCATTACTTTTGCGAACTCATTCGCACCGTCTCGCACAAGAAATGTGCACCAAGGGATGCACATGTGAGACGTCACGAGAAAAACAAAACCACACCGCTGTCTCCTTTACAATACTCTTCCGCCAGCGCCATCGTTTTGTGAGCCTCCACAGTCACTGTTAGTTCCATTAATACACCTTCTGTTTTCTGTTCAGTCACTGTTAGTCCCACAGGTCAGTAAGTAAAAAAAAACACACAAGTCTTAACAGTAAACACTCTAGGGTCAAACACTTTCATTAGGAAAACGTCGCATCGGTACAGCACGATTCACGGTACCACAAACCACGCTGTCCCAGGTGGGGTCAGAAGTCACGATAGGTCAACAAGGGAGACGAGGGTCAGGTCTATTTTGGGTAATGGGGATGTTTGCCTGAATGGTGATTGGGAGAATGCCCTTCGGACCCAGCATGGGGCATCTGGCGGGAGTAATGGGTTAGGAGGATGGCGCCACTCGTACCATTATTAAAACATTGACAGTATTCCTGTTTATGAGGATAATATTCGACATAGTGAGTTGAGATGGAAAGATATCGCTTTTATACTTTACTACTCAACAAACCCACCCCTATCCTCCTACACACCTCCCTGCCTCCCTCTTCTCCTCTCTCCTTCTATAACCTCTGCTACTCAGCTAACATCTAACCTCTATCTGCCCTTTGAAACGTTGAAACATAATACGGGGATAAAATCCATATATACATCCACATCTCTCATTAAGTAGCATTTATTCCCCTTGACTCGATATCAAATATACTTTTAATCATCATCAATAATTAATTTACAAATTGGTTTGATTGATTCGTGTCTCATCAGGTTCAATGAATAATTGTGCAAAGTTTTAACTTTATCTGAGAATGGGAAATGGGAGAAAAAACTTGTTTAAACTTCTACCAGACAGACAGACAGGCAGACAGACAGACAGAATGAGTTGATAAAAGCTTTGTAGAAATCAAAGTGTAAACAAAAAGCAGACTACTGTTATTAAAACTTTTGGCGCTAACATTCACAATCAGTTCAGGCGAAATGAGACGGACATTTTCTCCCAACACATCAAAACTGACAACTACTAAATAAGTGTTGTCAACAAATAGGAATATTTATAACTCCGTGTTGAAACACGAAACCCAAATACAAAATATGACTAATTTGTCAACTTTGAAATATTGTCAGTCTAGACTCTAGACTGATGACACAAGGTAAGTCTGTCTGGTCAGGAAGACAATATTTATTAATTACTAGTCGACCAGCGGCGTAGCATACGCCCCATTTTGCATAGCCGGTCTTAGGCCACCGCAACCTAAGCGACCGCAGTGGGCCCCCACTTTCAAAGGATCCGCACTTTCATAGGACCCGCGCTATTTCAAGGTGTATAAATTATTAAATTAAATCATTTTTGACTTAAAACAGATCTCCCGCGCCCTCGTGTCGATTTACCAGGAGGTCAACAATTCTCAAAGATAGATTGAAACATTTGGTAATTCTTGAGCGGGATCTATGTAGGAAACATAATTATTATGATATACTATATGACTTTGCTACACGCAAGGCTCGTAAAGTAGTTCTGTACATAGTAAAGAATGAATAAAATGCATAGACGAATTTATTTTCTAATACAAACTCTTACATTTAACTTATTGTCCGCTTCCCTACCCAAACCTGGCCCCCCGAAATCCGTTTCGAATAGGAAATCACAATGGTTAAGTCCGGCCCTGCTATTTAGTGTTTGTAAAATGTTTGTTTGTAAAATGTTTTACATGTTTCGGATGTTCCTTCCGAGTTGAGGATAGTTTACTTTTTAGTCCAAACCTCTCGCAAGACGAAGGGGGATGGGAGCGGTCAGGGTTTGACAGTCCAGAGCGCAGTCATCCGTAGCGACGTGTGAATACTTGTTCTCCCCCCCCCCCCCCTCTCTTGTTATTTCGTGGGGTGACTATCCGCAGTAATAAGAGAGTGATCTTTCCTTTACTTCTTGCTCGTACAAACTGTTGAGGGAAGAAGAGAATTATATATATATATATAGATAGCATACGCCGCTATTTTGTAGGGCCGGCCTTAGGCCACTGATACCTATGCGACCGCAGTGGGGCTGCACTTTCATAGAACCCGCTCTTTCATAGGACCCGCTCTAATTCAAGGTGGAGTGTCTCTCCAAAATAGGGCTCCACAGCCACATGAGGAAGTGTGCTCTGAGGTGAACCATAGTCGTTCTACGACTGAGTGAGGCCAATGAATGGGGGATGAATGAAATTCTTAAATTAAACCATTTTATAACAAAACAGATTTTCCGCGCCCTTTTGTCGATTTACCAGGAGCTCCTGGAAATCTCCCGGAATCGCAAAATATACGAAAAAGTCACAAAAATTGTCATTTTGGGGTGTCATTCAATATGGAAAACGCCAATCTTATGCGCGGCATTATGCATCAGCCGTAATTGTGTAATCTGGTGAAAGAAGCTTCTCGTGCCTCAAACTAATGAAGAATTACTTGAGGTCAACAATTCTCAAAGATAGATTGAAACATTCGGTAATTCTTGCTATTGAACATGATTATTATGATATACTGTATGACTTTGCTACACGCAAGGCTCGTAAAGTAATTCTGTACGTAGTAAAGAATGAATAAAATTTATAGACGAATTTATTTTCTAAAACAAACTCTTAAATTTCACTTATTATCCTCTTCCCTACCCAAACTTAGCCCTTAGAAATCCGTTTCGCATAGGGCCCCACAATGGTTAAGTCCGGCCCTGCTGTTTACATCTATAAACATAGTAGATTACTTAGATTAGTTCCTAGTCCAAACCTCCCGCTGGACAAAGGGGGATGGGAGCGGGCAAGGTTTGATACATTTAAACGACAGTCCATCGCGCAGCCAGTCATCCGTAGTGTGAACACTACTCTTGTTTTCTCGTGGACTATACGCAGAGTGATCTTTCCTTTACTTTTTGTTTAAACTGTTGAGGGAAGAAGAGAATTATAGATATAGATATAGATTTATAAGCCAGACACAATTATTCCTGACGAAACGGTGAATAGTCTAAAAAAATGGTCCCATCTAACTAGAGCCTAACTAACGGTGTATGTTGAAATAAGTGATGACCAATTTCTTACCAACCGACATCACTGATTTACAGAACAGGCCACATCTAAACATGACATATAAGTAAAAAGTCTATTTACGAAAAAAAAATAGGCCGAACTCTGAATAAAACCTTCAGGTGAATGATCTAAATTCTAACACTAACCAATCGCGTCTCTACTCTACCAACAAATCAGGATTCCAGTAGAGTAAAGAATAAATTAAAGAGTGTTGATAGTTCAACAAATAAGTTAACAAATAATTGATTGTACGACGTAACAGCGCTCCTGTACAATCTCCCAACAAAAAACGGTTTAATTAAAGATGCATCACTTAGTGTCACTAGACCAGCCCATGTATTAGTAAAACATCTTGGGGAGTGTTGATAAGTGAAATGGTAAAATGTCATGGATGAAACCTACAGGTTCCTGTTAATAGAATAGTTCCACAAGTTTGACAATATAGTTTGGATGAAATGGCACAGCAGGAAGTGCAGAGAAATCTACTAGACCGTGTGTCAGGTCAAAACAAGGCGGCGACTCAACCAAAATTAGTGATGTAAAAGTAGATGGTTGTTTATGTACAGGTGATGTGAGGACATCAGAAACATGGCAGTCTCAATCTTCAGATCTTGCCTACACGGTTCACTGTCACCACCTCTGTCTTCACTTTCCAAAAAGGTTTACTGTCGCCACCTCTGTCTTCCCTTTCCTACAAGGTTCACTGTCGCCACCTCTGTCTTCCCTTTCCTACAAGGTTCACTGTCGCCACCTCTGTCTTCCCTTTCCTACAAGGTTCACTGTCGCCACCTCTGTCTTCACTTTCCTGCAGGTTAACTGTCGCCCCCTCTGTCTTCCCTTTCCTACAAGGTTCACTGTCGCCACCTCTGTCTTCCCTTTCCTACAAGGTTCACTGTCGCCACCTCTGTCTTCCCTTTCCTACAAGGTTCACTGTCGCCACCTCTTTCTTCCCTTTCCTACAAGGTTCACTGTCGCCACCTCTGTCTTCCCTTTCCTACAAGGTTCACAGTCGCCACCTCTGTCTTGCCTTTCCTATAAGGTTAACTGTCGCCACCTCTGTCTTCCCTTTCCTACAAGGTTCACAGTCGCCACCTCTGTCTTCCCTTTCCTACAAGGTTCACTGTCACCACCTCTGTCTTCACTTTCCAAAAAGGTTTACTGTCGCCACCTCTGTCTTCCCTTTCCTACAAGGTTCACTGTCGCCACCTCTGTCTTCCCTTTCCTACAAGGTTCACTGTCGCCACCTCTGTCTTCCCTTTCCTACAAGGTTCACTGTCGCCACCTCTGTCTTCCCTTTCCTATAAGGTTCACTGTCGCCACCTCTGTCTTCCCTTTCCTACAAGGTTCACAGTCACCACCTCTGTCTTCCCTTTCCTACAAGGTTCACTGTCGCCACCTCTGTCTTCCCTTTCCTACAAGGTTCACTGTCGCCACCTCTGTCTTCCCTTTCCTACAAGGTTAACTGTCGCCACCTCTGTCTTGCCTTTCCTACAAGGTTAACTGTCGCCACCTCTGTCTTCTCTTTCCTACAAGGTTCACAGTCGCCACCTCTGTCTTCCCTTTCCTATAAGGTTCACTGTCGCCACCTCTGTCTTTCCTTTCCTATAAGGTTCACTGTCGCCACCTCTGTCTTCCCTTTCCTATAAGGTTCACTGTCGCCACCTCTGTCTTCCCTTTCCTATAAGGTTAACTGTCGCCACCTCTGTCTTGCCTTTCCTACAAGGTTCACTGTCGCCACCTCTGTCTTTCCTTTCCTATAAGGTTCACTGTCGCCACCTCTGTCTTCCCTTTCCTACAAGGTTCACTGTCGCCACCTCTGTCTTTCCTTTCCTATAAGGTTCACTGTCGCCACCTCTGTCTTCCCTTTCCTATAAGGTTAACTGTCGTCACCTCTGTCTTCCCTTTCCTATAAGGTTCACTGTCGCCACCTCTGTCTTCCTTTTCCTATAAGGTTCACTGTCGCCACCTCTGTCTTCCCTTTCCTACAAGGTTCACTGTCGCCACCTCTGTCTTCCCTTTCCTACAAGGTTAACTGTCACCACCTCTGTCTTGCCTTTCCTACAAGGTTAACTGTCACCACCTCTGTCTTGCCTTTCCTACAAGGTTAACTGTCGCCACCTCTGTCTTGCCTTTCCTATAAGGTTAACTGTCGCCACCTCTGTCTTCCCTTTCCTACAAGGTTCACTGTTGCCACCTCCATCTTCACTTTCCTACAAGGTTCACTGTCGCCACCTCTGTCTTCACTTTCCTACAGAGTACATTATATAGCTCATATTCTACACATAGCTCATGGGAGCTCACAGTGCACACGTTTTTCAGTTTTAAAATGGTTGCTATGGACGCGTAACAACTTTATCAAGCCTTTGTCAAAAAAAAAAAGCGCCCCCCCCCCCCCCAAACTAATGGCTGACTAGAGGAATGGCAAACGTAGATTTTCAAATCTAGATGGTAGTTTGAATAACATAGCGTAATGTTAGACCGTTTCGTCTAAACGTTGAAGGCGATGTTAAGTCTATTTCTAATTTGAATAAACGTGCATTGTAAGATATGCAATATCTATTGAATACGTGTAATAAACAATGGGATTTTATAATACAATTTACACTTCATTTATATTTTTTTCTAAAAATTAATGCCAGGTAATCAGTTCACTGTATTGGTAATCAGCTCAATGTATTGGTAATCAGCTCACTGTATTGGTAATCAGTTCACTGTATTGGTAATCAGTTCACTGTATTGGTAATCAGCTCACTGTATTGGTAATCAGCTCACTGTATTGGTAATCAGTTCACTGTATTGGTAATCAGCTCACTGTATTGGTAATCAGCTCACTGTATTGGTTCAACAAAAAAGAACAAACTTACGATAATGTTTATTGGGAAATGATGGGAGAAAGTTGATTGGTGGGGCTAGAGTGACGCCACTGATCCAGATCCTAGTAAACATAGACATTCACTTTTCTATAAGGTTAACTGTCGCCGCCTCTGTCTTAACTTTATTTTAAATTTAGCTCAAATTGGGTATCAAACCGTCAGCGTCTTGATCGAAAGATTCTACCAACCAGGCCAGCGGGCAGTGTATACGATATCAATTATCTAGTGGTAGGGCCTACTTTTTTTACACAAAGAACTCTTAAGATCTATTCTAGTTATGGATCTACTTCTAAAGATCTAGTCTAAATCTAGATCTTCTTCTAGATCTATTGATGTAATTTATAAGATATCAATTATCTAGTGGTACTTTTATTACACAAAGAACTCTTAAGATTTATTCTAGTTATGGATCTACTTTTACAGATCTAGTCTAAATCTAGATCTTCTAGATCTATTGATGTAATTTATATTAAATTTATATGTAAATATAGACAAAGCTTAGATAATCAATATATCAATAAACTTAAAGCAACTTAAAATTTGATAAACAGCTTTTTTTTCTTGAATTATTCCAAAGATATAGAACTAGACCATAGACTTACATATATTATATCTAGACTGGAAACCGGAAACAAAGTCTTATCCGCGATTGATCAATTCACAGACCTGTATAAATAGATTTTTATGTACGTAACTCTTTTTCAAGCTCTAAAGGAAGTCGCCCCAATCAATCTTTTTTGTTTGTTTGTTTGAGATGTTTCGGATGTTCCTTCAGAGTTGAAGATAGTTTACTTCCTAGTCCAAACCTCCCGCATGACGACGGGGGATGGGAGCGGGCAGGGTTTGAACTTGGGACCATCGATAAATCCAAACGACAGTCCAGCGCGCAAACCGCACGACCAGTAATAATCTTTAGTTTTCAAAGTTTAAAAATAATGCAAAATCATTTCTCGGATTTTCTTTAGAATGGGCTATTAATCACAGAACTATATATTCATGCTAATAATTTCCTGTTAGTTTCCATTGAGATAATGTTTCAAAAATCCTAAATCGAAATAATTAATCTCTGTTGATTTTAATCATCTTATCTACATTTAAATAGATTGATTAGCTAGATCTTTCTAGATTATGTATTTAAAAATTGCAAAATAATAATTATGAGACGAGAGTACTCTTATTTTTGATGTTTAATTACTAGATCTAGATCTAAAAATAAAATGATATATTACGTAGGTTAGGGTTAAAAAAAAGATTACTCCCTCTCACTACTGTACAAAACAATGCCTTGTTTCAACTTTAAAAACAAATTATTTCAAGACATTTTTTGTGGTGATACAAGATCTCCATGTCCAGCCTAGATATAATATATATAAGTCTATAATCTAGACTCTAGACCTTTTAATCTAGACGATGCGCAAAATTTTCCTCTCTCTATCTCTCTGTCTCTCTTTCTCTCTGTCGCTCTTTCTCTCTGTCTCTCTTTCTCTCGTATTTTTGTCTGTCCCTGTGTACACACTACGAATGTATCTAGTGTTCTATAGATCGAACTGCGCAAAATATTGACTACTCACGTTGTAAGAAACATTTTAAAAAAAATATTTTCCAAATTATTATTTTAAAAATATTTCTATTGCAAGACCGTCACTTTACTAAGAGAAGATCGTCTGCTGTTGTATTGTTTTGAAAACTTAGATTTACTGAAACATAAACAAACTAGGGGCAGGGAGAGGGATTGGTATTACCCTGGCCTGTAGTAAAACCATTGAGCACACTGTAAACCCCATCGCAGACTTTCTAATTGAAATGATTGCCGGGTGTGACCAATGTCCAGCCATTCAAGTTGTTTCAGATAATCAGACAGTGATCTAGGAATAACTGCTGCAAACATTGACACCAAGCGCCTTGGATTCAACCACTGAGAATGTGTGTGTGACTGTGTTTTAGTGTTTGTGTGTGGGAGAGAGAGAGAGAGAGAGAGAGGATGATTTAAAAATATCAGTTCAAGTACAAAACATTTTAGTAAGAACGTAAGCGAGTTTTAATTGTTAGTCCTGTGAGTGCCAATCATTTTGATAACCAACAAACAATAAACATTCTCTTCCTCCAGAAATAGAATTCCCAACAAAACGATGGGTTAGATTTAGAAGTACTTTTAGAAATCTGTCGGCTGGTCTTATGTCGTCTGAATGTGAGAAATAGAAACTAGTGGCCCAGTGACCAGAGCAGAAACTTTACACTGACCTCTTTCTGTCCAGTATCTCAGCTCGTCTACAGCCTTGGAGATTCTGTTGTCTGCTTTTGTGTACAAGAGTGTGTGTAGACACGTGAACGTATGTTTGCATGTGTGTTGATATTTGTTTACAATCTATCTATCTATCTATCTATCTATCTATCTATCTATCTATCTATCTATCTATCTATTTATCTATCTATCTATCTATCTATCTATCTATCTATCTATCTATCTATCTATCTATCTATCCATCTATCTATTTATCTGTCTGTCTATATGTTTGTCTTTTTTGCTATCTATCTATCTATCTATCTATCTATCTATCTATCTATCTATCTATCTATCTATCTATCTATCTATCTATCTAATCTTTCTTTCTTTTAATCTCTCTCTCTCTCTCTCTGTATATTTATATTTTTATCTCTTCTTTCTTGCTTGCTGTAAAGAATAGAACTCAGTGGTAGAGCCAAGCAGAGACTCTCTTCTGACAGAATGTATAGAGCCCTATTGTCACGGGAGGCTTCTGTATGAAATATTTTGGTCGAAGTCTCCAATACACTGAGTCCAGTGGTTTTCGTAACAAGGGCCCATTACTCTTTTCTCCTGGGAAAAACGCGGGAAACAAAATCCATCAAACACCAATCAGAACATCCAAGGGTGAGAACTCGTCCTAATCCTGAAAATCATCGCGAGTACTCCTTGGTGACTCTGTGGTCAGTCGTTGTGCAAGAAGAAAGAAAAAGGCAGAAAGAAGTGTAATCTAAGAGCAAAACTAGACCAGATTGGAATGAAAGGAAACAACAGGTCTGATAACCAGACGACACAAGTCAAAGCGACTTCAAAGAATCGTTTTGTGTGTCAACATAGTTAACTTGTGGCCGGAATGGGCAGTATTTTCCACGGGTCTCAAACAATTGTGTTATATGTGGGACGTTCTGAGATAGTAACGTGAGTACAGGAGTGAGAGAGAAGAGACCACATAGCAAGCCGCAGTTTGGGGAAACTAAACACAAGCACAAATCATTCTAGCACTAGCTACAGTCTTTTTGTTTAATGCAGAACAAAAGGATATGGAGAGGCAAAGAAAAATGGAAAAGAGAGAGACATAAAGAGTTAGATAGAGAGTGTGGGAGAGAGAGAGAGGGGAGTAGGAGAAAGTAAATTCTGAGTTTATAAACTCTTTGACCAGTTTCAGCACACACACACACACACATATAGAAGAATATGGTTGACTATCGAGAGCTACTAAAAGCAATAGGGAAAATTGTACGACACTGACATTCTTTGCAACAGCATCAAAGGAACATAAGAACATATGCATACACATATAACATGTGCAATTTATTATAAAGTAGTCTCCACCACGTACACATATAACATGTACAATGTATTATAAAGTAGTCTCCCCCACGTACACATATAACATGTACAATTTATTATAAAGTAGTCTCCACCACGTACACATATAACATGTACAATGTATTATAAAGTAGTCTCCACCACGTACACATATAACATGTACAATGTATTATAAAATAGTCTCCACCACGTACACATATAACATGTACAATGTATTATAAAGTAGTCTCCACCACGTACACATATAACATGTACAATGTATTATAAAATAGTCTCCACCACGTACACATATAACATGTACAATGTATTATAAAATAGTCTCCACCACGTACACATATAACATGTACAATGTATTATAAAGTAGTCTCCCCCACGTACACACATATAACTATTGTACACACTGACCCGTTGTGTCTACCAGTCTCTGGGCTCCCAGTAAATCATAATTCAAGCGATAGCCTGAGAAAAACTCAAGTGAAACGAGAATTCCATGGGCGTAGTGGGCGGTGGGGGCGCTTGAGGTTCAACACTCCATCAAATAAAATATTTCACAAATTAATAATCTGTTTTCCTACCAAGATTCGATTAATAAAGGTCAGTGGCTTTTAATTGTTAGTAGAACATCATATACTACTATGTAGACACGCCAGCCAATGTACTTTTGTGTGGTTTGAGTGTGTGTGTGTGCTATGAGTGAATGTGCGCGTGCGCAGATGTTAAAAAAAAATGATCCCCTCCCTAAACAACCTCTCCCCTCGCCCCGCAAAAAAAAACTCTGGCTACGCCCATAATAATGATTATATCTTATATTCAGTATTGAAATAATGCATGTACATATATATATTAATTTCATTACTGTAGATTTGTGTTTATTTCCCCTAAGTCATGTACTTTGAAATAGAAAGAGAGCACACAATTCAATATATTTGTGTCCTTGTGTCTAATGTTGAAAATGGAGATCTAATCAGCGTAAAATCCAGGGGCATAAACTTGTGGTCAATAAATCAAAATATAAATGTGGGCAACAATCATTTCCCTACGTCCACAGTTTCCTCTCCTGAATTATCTATAATAAACAAGTGATTACATTCGTGTTTGTAGGACGTCACTACATGTAATATTATTAGTGATGGGAGAACTTTGAACCTTAACTTGTAGTTTATATCAGCGTGCACTGATGGGATTAGTTGATCTACCAGCCGGGGGGGGGGGGGGGGGCTTTCCCTCTCTGTGTGCTTGTTCCAGGTTATCAATCAAGTGTTGCGGATTCCTACTCCCAACTCTAATGCAAATATCATCCGAGTGAGAGACGGGGTGCTGCATCGAGCTAGTACAGTGTCAATGCTCTGTTCTAGTTCATTCTGTTCTGCAGTACTCAGAACATTTGGTATTTTTCACTAGATCTGGGTGATTTGACACATTAAAAAAACAAAAACAAATGTTAAATTTAAAAAATCCTAGCAGTTCAATCCTATTATTATATCTACATCCCATAACAAAAACTGTAAAAATTATATCCAAAACACCATGAGCTAAGTACTGAAGAATTATTGGTGGAAATTAAATTTACTTTCATCTCATTTGAAATAGATCCCGATCAGCTTTGAATTCATTTCATTTTCTTTTTCAAAGTAACCTTTTGTTTCTCCAGTGTTAATTTGTTCTCTTTTCTTCAACTTTGAACCTCTATATAATTAAACAAATATATTATTTTCCGTTCAATAAAGAAACCACTTTATTAACGAATTTATTATTTTCTGTTTCAGGAATTTTAATAATAGCTCTCCATAGCAACCCATACAACAAGTTATAGAGCTTTCCATAGCGACCCATTCTACAAATAGAAGAACTCCTGGCAACATAAAGACAATAATGTTCATCAACATAATATTGATCAGCGTCACGGTCCTGCTCCACGGAGTCTCGGGGGACATCGCCGAGGACAATCTGGAGGACGACAAAAGGGCGAGCTCTTTCGTCCGGATAGGTCGCCCTAGCAGCTTCGTCCGAATAGGTCGCGGCGATAATGTTGAAGACCTGGAAACTGACCCTAATTACGTTGACCTGGAGAAGAAAGCATCCAACTTTGTGCGGATAGGAAGGTATCCAACGATGAGTAGATTTATACGGATTGGGCGGACACCGATGGAGGGAGCCGGAAGCTACGAAGACGATTCTAGTGAAGAAGAACCAATAGGCGACGATGGCAAAAGAGCTTCGTCTTTTGTTCGCATCGGCAAACGAAAGTCTAGCTTTGTGCGGATAGGTAAATCCCTGGCAGAAGAGGACTCTGACGAAGATGTTGACAAGAGGGCGTCTAACTTTGTAAGAATTGGAAAATCTCCATCTTCATTCGTCCGAATTGGGAAAGCCCCTTCCTCGTTCGTCCGAATAGGAAAATCCCCGTCTTCATTCGTTCGAATTGGCAAATCGCCATCTTCGTTTGTCCGAATTGGAAAAGTGCCGTCTTCCTTCGTACGGATAGGTAGATCAATAGAGAACGACTTAAAGTCAGAGCTCGATGACATTGACGAGGAAAAAAAAGCCAGCAGTTTTGTTCGCATTGGAAAAAGCCCCAACGAAGAACTAGTAGACTCCGAAGAAGAAAAGAAACGAGCCTCAAGTTTTGTGAGAATTGGAAAGTCTGGACTTAACGATCAGGACTTATTTAAGAGAGTGTCCAGTTTTGTCAGAATCGGAAAATCTCAAGGCGAGGAGGATAAACGTGTGTCCAGCTTTGTGCGCATCGGAAAGTCAGGGGCGGACGAGGTAGAAGACGAAGGCAAACGCGCCTCCAGTTTCGTCAGAATCGGGAAATCCGATACGCCCATGGATAAAAAAGCTTCCAGCTTTGTCCGAATCGGCAAATCCTCAACCTCCCCTGCCGAAACCTCGTCTGACTCTGCCAACTCTGCTATCAGCGATGAGGACCCCATCAACATTGCTAGCCGTAGCTCCGCCTTCGTCAGAATCGGCAAAATCCCTTCGTCCGCTTTTGTCCGAATCGGCAAGAATACAAACTTGTTAACAGCGCCAAGCGAGAACTGGAAATTGGGATTCCGTCGCGGCTCCAGGGAAGGACAGTCATCATTTGTTAGGATTGGGAAGTAAAAAACACAAACTCTGGTGCGTCTTGACAACTACAACATCAGAGAAACGACTCAAATCTAAAGAGACCAAAACACTTTGTTTTAAAAGCGAATCTTGTTACATTTTGACCTACTTTCATTCTTAAACCAAATTCTATTCTGTAAACCTGCTGTTTTGTTCCAAAAGATTTTTGCCATTTAATTTGTCTTTAAATTCTTCTTTTTGTTTCTTTGTTTTTTTTTTAACTTTGAAGTTTTTCGGAACACTTACAATTATTCAAATAGAACTCCATTGATTCATTGTAGTCATATTGAATTGTTTGTTTTATGCTTTAAAAAGTTAACACTCATTTTAATGCAATAGACTCTGCAATATGTAATTTTCTTTGAAACATCGAAGAGGACAGTGTAACAAGAGAGGAAACTAAGCAACGTATCAACACCGTCTTAAATCACTTAATAAAGAAGCAAGTCACAACGGCTTGCAATAGCGATGAATATTTGTAAATTAACGTGAGGAGTACAAAATCTGTATCCTGCTGGAACTCAAAAGACTTGAGACTCTGTGAGTCAACTATTCAATAAAAATTTGTTTGAGGTCATTTGAATATGTGATGATGGCGTATGCATATCTTTGAGATTTTGTGGGGCCTTTTTAAAAGTTCATACCCTCTGTTTATCATTTATATGCAGATTCCATGGGTCTTACAAGAAAATTATTTTTGAAGAGGAGTGTTTTTTTAAAGACCTTTAACATTAGATTTCCACAAAGTAGGACGTATATATATATAGGCGCTGCAGATTGAATGGAACATACTTTCTTGTTGTAACCATTCTGGGAACTTTGAATAGAGACTGTTAACAAAAAAAAAAAGGGTTTCCCCTCTATTAAGTGCATGCTATGGAACACGCCCAACCAGTGGCTGTAGTAAGCCTGTCATCTGATGACGCTATGGTTGCTGCACACAACCCATTGTTGTGGAAGTATGCTTAGTTTCTCCACTTGTTACTTTCTGCACTCTTGGGGGTTTTTAGCTAATATTTGTGTTTATAACCATGTCATGCTTGAGTTGTCTCGCTGTGACCAGTCTGTTGACGTCATCGCTGGAGGCATTGGAGTTACGTTTCTTTGTTTTTCACGTACAGTTCATTTGATTGTACAGTGGCTTATATTGTTCCTTTTCTTTTTAGCTTTTTTTTTAAATTTCGTTCAAATTTTTTTTTTGGTGGGGGGGGGGGGGGGGGGGGGGGAGGGGGGAAGATAAAATTGTTTTAAGTATTTAAAAAAGAAAATGTATAGTTATGTTCCTTGCTTGAAACTACGCTTCCACCAAAAGTCCATCGGTAGTGTCCATCTGTCTGCGATACTGATCATAAAGACAGCGCAGTAATGTCCAACTGGAAGCCATATTTGAAGATGACCATGTTCTAGCATCCATTTGTTTGTAGATACTTCAGAAAAGTGAATAAAACAGCCGGCAATGTTTTACACAAACAATCTTTGTTTATTTTAATCACTATGTGGTGAATGTCGATGATAGAAGCATGTAGACCTACAGCACTGTATCCAATAGACGTACAAATGACTACACATTTAGAAAAAGTGAGAAACAAGAGGGATAATCTAAAAATTGATATTTTTCCAGATAGATAACTTTACATGACGCGTAGGACATAATCATCTTTTTTGAAGTAACGTCTATATAATATAAGATAAGATAACTTTTGTAGGCTGCTAGCCTTAAGGAGTCCATCCACCCCACGCCCCCAAAGATCAAGTATTTTTGAAAGAGTCCTCAATGTTAATATGATGGCACAGTTACCTCTTAGATCACGGGCTCGTTCTGTGTACATGGAAAGTCTCCAAGTGCATTGTGACCCGGTATGGGGAAGTGCTACTTTATATATGTAGATATAAGGGCACCCCTGAACCTTCGGCCTTCGCCTGTTGATTAATGAGCAATAAAATGAGCAATAAAATGAGCATTTTTATTTTGAAGAGATGAACAGAGACTAAAAGATGGTGGAACTCTTCAACAAAGTTCACAATATAAGTATGGATGTGTGTGTGTGTGTGTGTGTGTGACTAGCTGTGCGTGTGAATTGGGAGGACGGGAAGGGGGCGTGGCTCAGCGTGAGTGACACATACTTGATTAATAAGCCTCATCTAACCCTGGTAACGTCAAGTTAGTCTCCACACTCTGGCCTGATTTCACGTAGGCGAGGGATGAATAGTCGCTGGACGAGATTAAGAGGAAAAAAAGGAGGGAGGGGTGCAATGGTGACCAGTGTACAATAAAAATGATAATTTGTCAAGTTAATTGAATGAGACGCCCCCCCCCCTCCCCAGATGAGTACTATGCCTAAAGTGGTTTGGTAGCGGGCGAGATGGAGATAGAAGTGAGCTTCTGAAGGTGTAACATGACTTAGTTGTATAAATACTGGAAAGTTGGACAGAAGACATACAGGGGTGTATGCATTGTCAGAGATGTGTTCTCGCTGGTATAATTGGTGTTTCCCCAAACTGTGTTCCACGGAACCTTAGTGTTTCGCGAAGTCTGAATAGGTGTTCCATGAACTACCTAGCAGGACACCGCGTGAATTAACCTCCCTTTAAATAAGCAAATTGTTCCTCTAAATACAAAGAATATGCGAAGTGTTCCATTATGGAAAAAGTTACAATCGCCATCTTAAGTCTGGAGGGCAAATCACGTGACAGGTTTATGGTCTTAACAATGTGCTTTGATAACTCTGAATATTAGGAAGCAATTTGAGAAATAGTTGAGCTTGAAACGATCACATGGCTCTACCACAACTCTCTACACAAACTTCTACCACAACTCTCTACACAAACTTCTACCACAACTCTCTACACAAACTTCTACCACAGCTCTCTACACAAACTTCTACCACAGCTCTCTACACAAACTTCTACCACAACTCTCTACACAAGCTTCTACCACAGCTCTCTACACAAACTTCTACCACAACTCTCTACACAAACTTCTACCACATCTCTCTACACAAACTTCTACCACAACTCTCTACACAAACTTCTACCACAACTCTCTACACAAACTTCTACCACAACTCTCTACACAAGCTTCTACTACAGCTCTCTACACAAACTTCTACCACATCTCTCTACACAAACTTCTACCACAACTCTCTACACAAGCTTCTACCACAGCTCTCTACACAAACTTCTACCACAGCTCTCTACACAAACTTCTACCACAACTCTCTACACAAGCTTCTACCACAGCTCTCTACACAAACTTCTACCACAGCTCTCTACACAAACTTCTACCACAGCTCTCTACACAAACTTCTACCACAGCTCTCTACACAAACTTCTACCACATCTCTCTACACAAACTTCTACCACAACTCTCTACACAAACTTCTACCACAACTCTCTACACAAACTTCTACCACAACTCTCTACACAAACTTCTACTACATCTCTCTACACAAACTTCTACCACAACTCTCTACACAAACTTCTACCACAACTCTCTACACAAACTTCTACTACATCTCTCTACACAAACTTCTACCACAACTCTCTACACAAACTTCTACCACAACTCTCTACACAAACTTCTACCACATCTCTCTACACAAACTTCTACCACAGCTCTCTACACAAACTTCTACCACAACTCTCTACACAAACTTCTACTACATCTCTCTACACAAACTTCTACCACAACTCTCTACACAAACTTCTACCACAACTCTCTACACAAACTTCTACCACATCTCTCTACACAAACTTCTACCACAGCTCTCTACACAAACTTCTACCACAACTCTCTACACAAACTTCTACCACAACTCTTTACACAAACTTCTACTTCAGCTCTCTACACAAGCTTCTACCACAACTCTCTACACAAACTTCTACCACAGCTCTCTACACAAACTTCTACTACAGCTCTCTACACAAGCTTCTACCACAACTCTCTACACAAACTTCTACCACAACTCTCTACACAAGCTTCTACCACAGCTCTCTACACAAACTTCTACTACAGCTCTCTACACAAACTTCTACTACAGCTCTCTACACAAACTTCTACTACAGCTCTCTACACAAACTTCTACTACAGCTCTCTACACAAACTTCTACCACATCTCTACACAAACTTCTACCACAGCTCTCTACACAAGCTTCTCCGTTCATATAGACAACAGATGGAATCATCATCTCATAACCGTCATTCTAGATTTAATTAATCTACAACTGTATTTCTTACAGGCCTACGAGTGCATCAGTTACAAGAGCATTTCTCTTCGGCTAAAGGAATTGTTCCGTATTTCTTCCATGTCACATGGTAGTGTTGTAAACAGTTTATGGCCTCATTGACTTCATTGTGAAATGTTATTTTAATGAGAAAATAGTCAAGATTCTAGATCTATAAATTTTTAATTAATAAAAAAAAAGGTTAAAAAATTTCACTGTTGCTCTCTTCAGCTCTCATCTGTTTAAGTAGATGTCTAGATCTAGTACTAGATCTGGAGCTTCATCATAAGAAGAACATAACCACGTGACGTAGCTTAAAGTAGGTCAGAGCTATGGAATAACCTCGTTCCAAGTTAATTGTTAACAAATAGACCAAGGCAGTTGTTCTATCTTTCATGTCGAGTTTGATAAAGTGTTGTATCTGGTCTTGTTTCTGGTGTTGTATCTGGTGTTGTATCTGGTGTTGTTTCTGGTGTTGTTTCTGGTGTTGTATGAGATTTTAACGTCGGAAGCGAAATCATTGAATTCAAGTTTTATTCAGCTATAGTATTTTCTAAAATGAAATGGTCAGACTTGATTGAAATAACTAAATGATACTCAACAATGCGTTAAAAGATTTCCATGTCCAGCCTAGATATGATATATATAGGTCGGTGTTTCTGATCTCCAATGTACTTCCTTCTGTACTTATCATTTCTAGAGCACATACAAGAATGGCGTCATAATCAAATTTATTTCCTTTTTTTTGGCAAGAATCCATTAGTTGATGACGATATTTATTGCAATTATTTTGGTTATCAAGGTTCAAGGATAGGTCACCCTAGCAGTGCCTCATTGGCTTGTGACAGCCATTTTGCATCTCATGACTTTCTTCTAGTCAACGCACAATGGATTCAGAACTAATGACATCTTTGATATTGGCGTACCAGCGGAATAGTATAAAAACATGATATCCTCAGAACTTAAGAAAACATCAAAATTTAATAAATGACTCCAACGGTGTGTTCATCAATTAGGGCATCTCATTACTGAATAGATCAATCATCCATTTAATATATCAGCCTTCCATTTTTTTTGGAGAGGGGGGATTTAGAAAGATCGATCCTGTGTCTCAAAGGAAATTCATTGACATATCCGAAAGGCTCTGCCTAAGGAGCCCTATGGTTTTCACGTATCTTATTTTAGCTTATCTTATAAATTACAAAGGTTACTTAATACGAGAAGAGAATTACGCCCTACTGATAATAATTTCATTACTTTATCAATTTCCTATCTAGTATGTTCTGGAATTTAATGATGTAAAACTTGTGTGTAATTAATGTGTAAATATAGGATGACAACGTAAAGCTCATCTGTTACAATTACCCATGTTTAACGTGGATGTCACGTGGCAGCACAACGGACAACTGCGGCTACTTTTTCCAACTAATATTAGATATAAAAAAAAAATTAGAGCTTCCTGGATTCAAAGAAAACTTTGAAAATCCAAAATTTTAAAATCTCAGTCTTCAGCGAGATCTGAACTCTTGGGCTCTCATTTTGGAACCTTTGAACTACTAGGCAATACAGATTTTAAAACGGACGATAATGTTTTCAAGTCCTTGGCTTTTGCTAGTTATGGTTTAAGGTGTTGGGTTTTAAAAGTTGACCTCAGAAATATCGAACTCCTTACGTAGGCTACTACTTGATGGTCAACTCTTCCATGTGTACACATGCTGACCCAGTTCTAGACATATCCTCCTTCAACGGGCTAATAGAATCCCATGTCACTAATAGAATCCCATGTCACTAATAGAATCCCATGTCACTAATAGAATCCCATGTCACTAATAGAATCCCATGTCACTAATAGAATCCCATGTCACTAATAGAATCCCATGTCACTAATAGAATCCCATGTCACTAATAGAATCCCATGTCACTAATAGAATACCATGTCACTAATAGAATCCCATGTCACTAATAGAATACCATGTCACTAATAGAATACCATGTCACTAATAGAATCCCATGTCACTAATAGAATCCCATGTCACTAATAGAATCCCATGTCACTAATAGAATCCCATGTCACTAATAGAATCCCATGTCACTAATAGAATCCCATGTCACTAATAGAATCCCATGTCACTAATAGAATCCCATGTCACTAATAGAATCCCATGTCACTAATAGAGCCCACACGCCTCTAACAACCCAAAGAGACAAAAGAAAGAAGAAGAGAGAAAAAAAAAGATGTGAATCTCGTTTCTCTCCTCTTGGTGTCAAAGGTCATTGTTTTATTTGTTTTACGGCTGATTACCTTTCATTTAACATCCCGCCTGCACTCGTGGTCTCCCCCCCCCCCCCCCGGTGTCCCACTTTGTCATCCAGTAGTGGTTCCTTTTTTTTGTAGTTCTCTCTACAGGAGACCTTGTCTTTTTCCTTTTTGTTTTTCAAACAGGGACAACAAGCGCGTGTTTTCGTGTGTTTTACACATAGCACAGCTGCCCCGAAGACAATAGTTGTAGGTTTAGGAGTATGAGTAGTATTGAAATAAAGTAATTCGAATAAAAAAAATATTTGAAAAATCAGTTTAAGATAGCGATAAAAACTACTACCATTAACTAATAATGATTTTAGTGAAATATAATTTAACCCCCCCCCCACACACACACACTTACAAGCCAATTAATTAAGAAAACTTAATGGTCAAAGACTGCAGTGGCGTAGCTCTGGTGGGGGATGGGAGCCCCCAAATGAGTGTTCGAAATATTTTTTTACATTAAATATTAAATATTACGCCATTATCTCATGTCATGATGTCGAATGTCAAAATGTCAAAGAAGTCAAGCCCCCACCCCCGGGCCCCCAAATAAATGAGCATACCTAGCTACGCCACTGCAACGACTTGAAATTTGATTACAAAATATGTTTTAATAATTGCTTAGTCAAAGAAACAAAAACAACAAAACAAGACTTCTTGAATATATTTGTGTTAATGACACGGCCTAAACCAATCGCATTCCTTCAAAATGACAACAGATAGGACTCATAATAACATCAAGAAGCTTTTGTCAAGTTGTCAACAGGGAGGACAATTGACATAATCAACTGCTCGCGGTTTGAAGCTTCAAAGCTTTGTCAATTTGTGCGGAGGGAGGGCACCTAACTGATACAATCGGCCATCTATGCACGCTTGTGTGGACCTAAACAAAATCGTGGATCTAAAAGTGTGAACGGATGTAATGTGAGTCAAGTGGAAGCTCCATATCTTGTAGTAATCACCTCTGTTCAGCAATCTAGTCGTCGATCTAAACTACACCGTCATACAAGGAAAACATTTAGAGAAATCAACCAGCTTTCTCTGTCAGGGGTCAGGCCGTGTGATGGTAACACTTCATTGAAAGCTTTGTTAGCGTGGTCCTTGACAAACAATACATATCGCTAGAATAACAAACAAGACATAGTTCTAATTAATACAAACGAATACACATTTCTAGACAATAACAACTAATACACATTTCTAGACAATAACAACTAATACACATTTCTAGGCAATAACAAGTATTACACATTTCTTGGCAATATCAACTAATACACATTTCTAGACAATAACAACTAATACACATTTCTAGGCAATAACAACTATTACACATTTCTTGGCAATATCAACTAATACACATTTCTAGACAATAACAACTAATACACATTTCTAGACAATAACAACTATTACACATTTCTTGGCAATAACAACTTATACACCTTTCTAGGCAATAAAATCTAATACACATTTCTATGCAATAAAAACGAATACACATTTCTAGGCGATAACAACTAATTGCCTACAATTTCTAGAGAATAATAAATAAAACATGGTTCTAGACAGACAATTTGAGACAATCTCAGATTTGGTACATTTCTAGACAATAACAACTAATACACATTTCTAGACAATAACAACTAATACACATTGCTAGACAATAACAACTAATAGGGCCTACACATTTCTAGACAATAACAACTAATACACATTTCTTGACAAAAAACTAATAGGCCTACTTCTGGGTGTCCACCGCGAGAGCTCTGAGATCAACATGAATGCAAATAAAGTTTACAATCGAAGTTCTAAAGCTAGACTTTTGTAATGACTCGATCAGCGCTTGATCTCTGTAGACTAGTCATATAATAGACATTTTAAAATTAAAACATATTTTTTAATTTTACATTTGATTTAATTAAAATTAATTAAATTTAAGAACTTAAAAAAATAATGGTTAAAAAAGTTGTAATTGGCCTCATTGGTTAACACATTTAACTGTATTTCTATTTTACAAATTCGAAGAGGAAAAAAAAGGTGAAAACATTTAATTAGATTCTAGCACGTAATTTTTTTTTTGTGTATGAGTTTCCTCAGCCCAGTGTCGTCTCCAAGTGAACACAATTTGACATTTATGTGACGTTACCAAAAGGCTAAGTGGCTATTAAAATTGGGAAAAAAAACTTTTTCTGGCATTTGGTAAAACTCAAGAAATGGCATGTCGTTTCAAAAGAAAGAGAAACCAATGTGTCCAAGTCAGTCTGATGATACACCAGTGTTATAATACAACAGTACCAAAACCCTTAGAATTAGTAGCCAACAGTCGCTCACTCTTTGTGTGACAGACATATTCCAAAAACAATATGCGTGTTATGGAATATGTGTGTGTGTGTGTGTGCTTCTATGGTGACGGTGGAAAGAGGTCAGCGATTGGTTGCGAATGATACAACATAGGTCTTAGTTAGGGGAGACGACTCCAGAACGTAAGACTGAAAGTTTGTGTTATAGTAATGAGTTAGATAGATTTTGTTAAGAAATATTATTACTAAAGTCTACTACAGTTATTTTATCTCATTTCAACTTCATTTGGTTTCTATCTATATTATAAAGTAGAATGTGAGGTGTATGTATGTATGTATGTATGTATGTATGTATGTATGTATGTTACTTATAGACATCAAAACCGCTTGACCAATCTTGATAAAACTTGGCAGAAATGTTCCTTGGGTACTAACTTAGACCGTAGTGTATGTATTGTAGCCCTAAAACAAACTTAAGACCCTCAAAAAAAATATAGTTGTCCGACTCTATTACAGCTATAGTATTTTATGGATCTAGGCCATGTCTACAATGTTGACATGAGAAAAGATCGAAAGGATTTAGACCTAGATCTAATTTTAAGAAATACACTTTGTGCAGATAGCTTTTTACTTTGACACATGAAAATACAAAAGAAGATCCATTGATTTCATTATGTAATAAAATTAACCTTCAATTTTGTGTTTCAAAAGCATTTTTTACATAAATTAGTTCCTTATATCTGTGACTACAGATTTCCTGACGAACATTCTTTCATTAGACAATACCGTAATGAATCACGTACTAAATATTAATTCGTTTAATTGTTTACTTTATAATCCCATCCCTAGATCTAAAACTCTAATTCAACTCTAAGATGATAAAACTTCTCTTCGCACAGATAGTTTTATACTTTAACACATTAACATATTAATTAAAGTCCATTCATTTCATATTTTGATCAAATAAACATTCAAATTTGGTTTTCTAAAGCTACATTCGTTTACGAAAGCTTCGAAGCCGAGTTGAGATAGGCCTAGATCTATATTCATTCATGAATCGCGTACTAAACATTATTTCGTTTAATTGTTCACTTTATAATCCCATTCATTTAACAAAGCTATCGCTCTTTTCGTTTTTAATAGATAAGAATGTATCGACTTCGGGTAAACCCATTTTCGCAAAACTAATTTTATTTTCGTAGCGAAAGAGAAATAACGTGAAAGGATCATTAACTACGTTTAACATACATCTAAATCCAATCCACTAGATTATCCAAAAAGCATTTTTTACATAAATTAGTTCCTGATATCTGTGACAACAGATTTCCTGGCGAACATTCTTTCATTAGACATTACCTAATGGTTACACATTAACACATCTCTCTACTGAGTCTATTCCTAGGCCTAGGTCTAAAACTCTTATTGAACTCTAAGATGATAAAACTTCTTTTCGCAACTCTAGCTCTAAATAATTGTCTTAGTTTATTCATTTCTTTATGATTCTTTATTGTTTAATTTTGGAAATAATTCTATTGTAATGTCAATTCTTTAAAATAAGCTAACCTTTGTTTTCTACGAGTTTTTTAAAACTATATAGTTAATTGTAATACTGTAACGTAAACAAAATGATGAACAGTGCTCAAGACTGAGTAGTCTGGCTGGCACCTCAAAACCCTTTTAAGCTCAGACGGAGAAATCGGCATCTCTGGTTCTGTCCAGTCTGTGTAGTCTATAAGGGCCCCATACCCAGATCTATCGGGGTCCCTCATTACCGACCCATCGGTGTAGCAGAAAATGGCATCTGATGGGTAGAACTTTAGTGTAGCTGATGCCAAGCTTTGGAGTATGGCAGGTGTTAATCACCTCTTGGCGGCTCCCTCTTGCCCTATAAGGGACATGTTTATTTGTGGGGCTGGAATTGTCCTCCACGGAGGGCAAGTACTAATTCTTCTAATAGGAATTCTATCAGTGGAGAGCCCAGATGATTTTGACAAATTGGACGCAATGTGGAGGAACGATCGCATTTTTATGAGGTTCCTCTCTCTCCACTGTTGCACTAAGATTGTGGTGGGTAGCCTAGAGTCGCCCCTTTTGTAGCGCTCGTAGGCCTTAAGTACCGCCCTCTCCCTCCTTAAATGTAAAGGGGCCACGTTTGTTAAGATTTCATCATCTTCATTTAAATCCAAAGATGGATTCAATGAGTGGTGGAGGTTATCCCCGAAAATAGAAAAACATGAGACCAGCAGAGCTCACATTTAGTCATCGCTTGTTTGGACGGGACTTGAAGTTCGCCTGAGAGTAGGAAACAATATGGACAACAAGGCCCAAGATTTGATTATACAAGAGACGAAAACCTGGAGAGTTAGTAAATTTACTATCAAAGTACGATCCACTCTTGAGGGAGCATGTGCTTCGAACTAACCTTTGTTCCAGACCGAATACATACATGTCTCCACAAATACAAAATGAATTTATTACAATATTGGGGGATCACGCTAAAAAACAAATCATACAGCAAGTAAAACAAGCCAAATATTTCTCTATTATTTTTGACAGTACACCTGACATCTTAAAGCTGGATCAAACTTCACAAATTTTACTGTACGTTGTCATGGATAATGACGGGGTGCAGGTTCGTGAGTCTTTTATTGACTTCATCGACACAAAGGACAAGTATGCTACTGGAATCGCTGAGATGATTGTAGAGAAACTGCGTTCGGATGGCTTAGACATAATGGACTGCAGGGGTCAAGGCTATGATAATGCTGCGGTCATGAAAGGTTAAAACTACGGTGTCGAAAAACGTATGCTAGAAGTCACTATTCATTGCCTACTCAAACTCTGGAGACATTAACTAGCAGAGATGAAAATTCATCGACTAGATCTGAAGCAGGTGGATTATTGGTTGCTGTTCAGTCTTTTAATTTTCTCACCTATCTTGGATTTTGGGCTCCTCTATTAACTGAAATTAATGATGCGCAATTCTACCTTTAAAAAAAAGGATTGTCTATTCGAGACTGCTCACTCAAACTAAAAACATTAGAGACATTTTTAAGTAGTAATCGAGAGGACATCGCTGAAGCCAGCATTACCGTTGCCGAAAGCGTGTGTTCAGATCTGAGAATCAGTACAGAACCTCAAAAACGTATTGGCCATAAGAAAAAGATGCCTGGTGAGAAAAGTGACTACTCTGTACTTACACACAAAGAAGAGCTACGAAGGGAAATTTATTCTACCTTGGACAGGATTGTTCAAGAAATAATCACCCGATTCGAGCAACTTCATGATGTGGCAGATAGATATGAATTTTTGTCGCCTTCCCAGCTATTAAATCCTCCGGTCGAAATCAATCTCAATAGTACTCCTAGCGACATTGATAAAAACGAATTTCTGCTGGAGCGAAAGAGGCTTTAACGGTTTGTCACAGTTTCATCAGAAGCCTCCGAATTTCCAAAACAAAGACCTGTTGAGCTTTTGAATTTTATAAATAAATATCAGCTAGATGATTCAGTCCCGAATATCGTCCTAGCTATTAAATCCTCAGGTCGAAATCAATCTCGATAGTACTCCTAGCGACATTGATAAAATCAAATTTCTGCTGGAGCGAAAGAGGATTAACGGTTTGTCAAAGTTTCATCAGAAGCCTTCAAATTTCCAAAACCTGTTGAGCTCTTGAAATTTATAAATAAATATCAGCTAGATGATTCAGTACCGAATATCGTCATCATGATTCGCATATTTTTGACTATGCGGTAAACGTCGCTACATGCGAGAGAAGTTTTTCCAAACTTAAACTGATCAAGAATTACTTTCGATCAACGATGACTGACTAATTTGCCCATTTTGTCCATTGAACAAGAGCTGGTGGAAAAAAAATGGATTTCGATAAAATTATTGATACTTTTGCCAGCAAGAAAGCGCGTAAAATTCATTTGTATTATGTTTATGTAAAAGTGATTTTTTTTGAATTAACAATATTTGATTTATGAAAACATATTATTTTGTACAGGTTTTGCAATGTTATTAATTAGTTAGTTGTTTTTTTGTTTTGTTTTTTTTTGGGGGGGGGGGCATCGAGATGAGGTACCGCACAAGGCATCATATACTCTAGCTACGCCACTGAATGTTTTAATTTTTTAAAAAAATGGATTTAAGCCTATTAGCTATTCTGATTTGATAGCTGTAATGAAATGATAACGACTAGAATACCAATAACATGGCTTTATTCGACAAAATTAGACTACAGTAAACAGTGAATGAAACCAACACGTCTAGCATACCACTGATGCAGTCTATACACACACACACACTGGACATGAAACACACACAATGGCCATGACCTTCAGACACGCTGGACGCACGCAGAAAATCAACTCAGTTACACTACAATAGCTTCATTCACACAATTTTTACATTGACACATTCGCTTTTCTTATTACATTATTATTTCGTTTAATTGTTTACAAAACACTCTCAGTGACTATATCGACAGTAATGCGCAAATAAAGACCCGCGGGTCGCGGGTAACATATGTCTAGTTATAAATAAAATGTACTTTAGATTAGTTCCCAAAAGGAAGTTATTCAAGTTATTAGAAGTTTTATTAGTTAAGATACACTACACCTACAACGGTTTAGTCGTCTAGTATCGGATGGACATCATACTACACAAACGAATGAAAGACCATTCAACCACTCACTCGTACGGGCAGGGTTTAATCCACGAAAGTGGAGTGAGGCAGGAGACCTTTTTTAATAGCCACCAGTTTAGAGGCCGCAAATTTTAATGGCTTGACCCTTCACTAGTCTTCAGGGCGGCGACTGATGAGTTCAGCATAAGCCCCAGATTTGCTGATCTCCGCTTCGACAGTTCTGGGAAACCAAAAATTCTCGACCTCTATGGTGACATGTATAACTCTATGCAAGACAGCAGGGTTTCTGTCCAGGGCTTTTGCAAGAGAGGATTTTGATGATGATGATGACTAGCAGTTTTGTGCTATAATCAATGGCCGGTAACAACAATGCATGTACACAAGTGTGTCTACTTCACGATGTACACAAGTGTGTCTACATCAGCACGTACACAAGTGTGTCTACTTCACCATGTACACAAGTGTGTCTACTTCACCATGTACACAAGTGTGTCTGCTTCAGCATGTACACAATTGTGTCTACTTCACCACGTACACAAGTGTGTCTACTTCACCACGTACACAAGTGTGTCTACTTCACCACGTACACAAGTGTGTCTACTTCAGCATGTACAGAAGTGTGTCTACTTCACCATGTACACAAGTGTGTCTACTTCACCATGTACACAAGTGTGTCTACCTCAGCACGTACACAAGTGTGTCTACTTCACCATGTACACAAGTGTGTCTACTTCACCATGTACACAAGTGTGTTTAATTCAGCACGTACACAAGTGTGTCTAATTCACCATGTACACAAGTGTGTCTACTTCAGCATGTACACAAGTGTGTCTACTTCAGCACGTACACAAGTGTGTCTGCTTCACCATGTACACAAGTGTGTCTACTTCAGCATGTACACAAGTGTGTCTACTTCAGCATGTACACAAGTGTGTCTACTTCACCATGTACACAAGTGTGTCTACTTCACCATGTACACAAGTGTGTTTACTTCAGCACGTACACAAGTGTGTTTACTTCAGCACGTACACAAGTGTGTCTACTTCACCATGTACACAAGTGTGTCTACTTCACCATGTACACAAGTGTGTCTACTTCAGCATGTACACAAGTGTGTCTACTTCAGCACGTACACAAGTGTGTCTGCTTCACCATGTACACAAGTGTGTCTACTTCACCATGTACACAAGTGTGTCTACTTCACCATGTACACAAGTGTGTCTACTTCAGCACGTACACAAGTGTGTCTACTTCAGCATGTACACAAGTGTGTCTACTTCACCATGTACACAAGTGTGTCTACTTCAGCATGTACACAAGTGTGTCTACTTCAGCACGTACACAAGTGTGTTTACTTCAGCACGTACACAAGTGTGTCTACTTCACCATGTACACAAGTGTGTCTACTTCACCATGTACACAAGTGTGTCTACTTCACCATGTACACAAGTGTGTCTACTTCACCATGTACACAAGTGTGTCTACTTCACCATGTACACAAGTGTGTCTACTTCACCATGTACACAAGTGTGTCTACTTCAGCACGTACACAAGTGTGTCTACTTCATCATATACACAAGTGTGTCTACTTCACCATGTACACAAGTGTGTCTACTTCACCATGTACACAAGTGTGTCTACTTCATCATATACACAAGTGTGTCTACTTCAGCACGTACACAAGTGTGTCTACTTCAGCACGTACACAAGTGTGTCTACTTCATCATATACACAAGTGTGTCTACTTCACCATGTACACAAGTGTGTCTACTTCACCATGTACACAAGTGTGTCTACTTCATCATATACACAAGTGTGTCTACTTCATCATATACACAAGTGTGTCTACTTCAGCATGTACACAAGTGTGTCTACTTCACCATGTACACAAGTGTGTCTACTTCAGCACGTACACAAGTGTGTCTACTTCATCATATACACAAGTGTGTCTACTTCACCATGTACACAAGTGTGTCTACTTCACCATGTACACAAGTGTGTCTACTTCAGCATATACACAAGTGTGTCTACTTCAGCATGTACACAAGTGTGTCTACTTCACCATGTACACAAGTGTGTCTACTTCAGCATGTACACAAGTGTGTCTACTTCAGCATGTACACAAGTGTGTCTACTTCACCATGTACACAAGTGTGTCTACTTCACCATGTACACAAGTGTGTCTACTTCAGCATGTACACAAAAGTGTCTACTTCAGCACGTACACAAGTGTGTCTACTTCAGCATGTACACAAGTGTGTCTACTTCAGCATGTACACAAAAGTGTCTACTTCAGCATGTACACAAGTGTGTCTACTTCAGCATGTACACAAAAGTGTCTACTTCAGCATGTACACAAGTGTGTCTACTTCAGCATGTACACAAAAGTGTCTACTTCAGCCTTAAGCCCAACATTTCTCACTTCTGCTATGATGTCGAACATTTATTTTCCTCCTGGCTACGCCCTCAACCAAATACAAACACTTGGACACTCGGTACAGTTGATGGATAGTTGCCTAGTGGTTACATCTTCTGCTTGAGTCAGTTAGTTTTTCAGAATCGGCTTGCAATGCTTAACCCGACCTTTCGATACCCACGTGTAGTCGTAAGTGACTTCATCAATCAGATTCTTCCTATAAATATTGATCGTATATATGCGAGTACAGGGAATCGATACCGAGGTAGTTAGTCCGGACAGACACCAGGACGTTTGGAAAATGAAGCATGTCCTAACTAGCCCCATTAACAGCTTATGTTCTAAACAAGGACAGGGTACACACACACACAAAAAGAGGGGCGAATGGCGAATTCCATTTTAAGTATCCAAATGTTTAGGTCAGTGCTGCGGCGGTAAATGGGATTACATTGGAGTTTTGGTCAATACAACTAGAGATAGTAGCAAAGTCAATAGTTAACTCCCCTTGTTAAACTGTGAATTTTTTTAAATGGAAAAATAGGGGGGGATGTAGTGACCAATGTAGTCCGTATATTTATAGTAAAGATATACGTCTTGTAAAGTGATTATAGTACGCTACATTGATACCAATATGTGTGTATCTACATCTATCGTGACGTGACAAAATAGCGTTAATATTTGTATTTTAACATTTTCATTCATTTTGCAGTAAACACTTCAGATTAAGTTCAGATTAAGTTCCGAAATATGAATATAAAAACATAACAGAATACAACATACCATAATGTGATGCTGGCATACATAGGGAATAATGTTTACAATACCTCTATTCAACTTGTATCTTCGAGAAACTGGATGGGAAAAACCTGGACATGAATCTCGAAAACGGCTTTATCGGTTTTACTTGAAATTTCATAGTAGTTGTATATCGTTTTGAAAAGAATTTGTCACAGCTTTCCTATTATATTTATACTTATAACTCGATAGAATCTACCTTAGGTCTCGATACGTCTAGGTGTCCCTGGTTCAGTTCTAGTTAACGAAATAAAAACAATTAAACCACTAGATCAAACACATAAACTTTAATCAGCTTTACTACATATCACACAAGCTGGTCTCTCTCTAACAACAAAACACACTTCCGGTCATTCGCGCAGATTGTAAAAATAGATTATACATACATACACACATTCATCCGTGACAGAATTAATGGTTCGTTGATCCCATTGGGAAACCTCTGGTTTGAAATCTACACTATCTGCCTACCCACCCTTTGCCCAGCTGTGTTCCAGGCCGAAAGTGTGACTTGAATAGAGGTATTGTAAACATGAATACTTTAAATACATTTCAGATTTATTTTATTCAAAAAATGCATTTCAAAAAACAGGCAAGCATACTTTCATACTTGTACAAAGAAAAAAGAGTTTCACAAAGTCAAATTGTATGCAATGTCATATGGAAACTCCATCTGTGGCTTTTTTCTGTACATTGACATTGTAGCTGCAAGATGTCTGTTAAGTTGGAAGTACTTTGTCTTGCTTGCAGCTTTACTTCCTTCTTCAGAATTGTCTCTAAGAATCTTGTTCTCAGTGTACTGCTGTTCACCGAGGAAGTGTCTGATCAGCTTCTAGACATTGGGCCTACTTTACTACATACCCGTGAACTAGAAATAAGTATTCGTGTACGGAACATCCACTGATGACTTCTTGTCATACAATGTACCGCAATGAGAGGAAGACGGACTTTATAATCTTGTCTCATTGAGGGTGTGCTTGGGAGAGATGGGAGGTTGATTTACAATCCAAATTGACAGTCCTAAACTTTAATATTGTTATAACATTGGTGGTGATTGCGATTGTGTGTAGTCAGCCGAAACGAATCGCCATAGGCCAGCGCTAGAAGAGCAGTCAACAGTAACGAGAGGCGACAGTCAGTTGTGAAGAGGGACAACACGACGGTTCCGGAAGGATCTGTGTTGTGAATAGTACTCAGGCCAGTCGCGTCAGATATAGTCGAGCGATGTTCCGTCTGGCTCTAGATGACCATTAAGTACCCTATAGAACGAAGGAAGGTATAAGAGTCAGACCAATCACAACTTCCCGATCTACGATTCCGTACAGTACGACATGAGTTCAATTAGGTACAGAGAAGCCAGTAGAGTTCTTACTACAACAGTACAGAGTTGATACTGCAGTTCAGATAACCACGGTAGAACTTTTGTACAGTCAGTATGACGTGTTGCCAATTGTACAGTATTAGCTGTAATTTATTGGACATTTAAGTGTTACGTTACTTTGGAGCTCTGAGTTGTTAAGTTCTCTAAGTTGGTTATGTCGCGTGGAGCAGTTTGCAGAGAGCATGAAAAGTGAGAAACGTTACAATATATATGTGATTGGTCTTAGTCAAATGATTGAATTGGTCATTTGCCGCCTGAGATGAAACAAACATTTGGAGAGATAAGAAATGTGTTCGTCAGCTGAACTAGTCCCGACACACCTAAAAGTTTGCCAATGTTGCGGCAAGAGACGCCCTGGTTTGATCAGAGAGAGAGATGCCGCAGATAATCAAGACTTCTGACAATAGTTTAACACACATGATATTATATACATCACCCTTAAACTTGGTCACCACATTTCAAAAACATAATTTGTTTGCAAACTATTTGAAACGTCAGTAAATAAGGAGAATGAGATGAAATTGAGAAGTACTAAATCTCTTTAAAACTATGGGATACTAAAGGACGGGTGAAGGATGAACTGTAATGAAATCAGACCTTGCCTGCATTTAAATGTGTTCAAGCTTCAATTCAAAGGCACAAAAATAAAGTAAACATAAGTATCTTGACCAGGGTGTCATGTGACCAGAACAATAACCAACAGCTTTTGCTTTCCCCCAGCTACTGTCAGATACACAATAGAATAAAGTGGAGTCTAGGGTGCCCTAATAATCCCGAAGTTCAGAATCCTATTTGTCAACGGAATTTTTACTTGCACCATGCCCCGCTCGGTTCTCGAAATAGAGATCTATTTAAGTACAAAAAAAAATGTCTCATTCTTTGTTTTACATGAAGCACATTGTCATTAAGAAAACAAAATGTTGAACTGTAAAATTTGTTTTTCTAGTGAGTCATCGGAAAACGGAAGGAGCAAAGCCGCAATTTTTGTTGTAGAGCTCAACGAAACAATGACTTTACTCTCTGATCACATACATCTATAGGAGTTTCCGAGACTCTTTATATTGATTTGTTTTGTTTGCCTGTTACCTATTGGTTAGTATATATATATATTTACATTTTCGTGGGGGTTTTTTAATAACCCAAAACGTGTCATACTTCTATTGGTTAGGGCATGGAACCATGGTTAGGTATATTGGTTAGGGCATAGAACCATGGTTAGATATATTGGTTAGAGCATGGAACCAAGGTTAGATATATTGGTTAGGGCATGGAACCATGGTTAGGTATATAACGAATGAGAAAAAGATCAAAACCTTGGCTGACATTGGGTGAGCGTTGACTCCATGACACCGTGTCAGCTTAATCACCTTTCATTCCAGTATCTCAACAAAGCGGACACTTCCTTATCAATAAGCTGTCCTCCTACATTTGTTTATGTCCCTAAATCCCACAGTTTTAGAACCTTAGCTAGTGTATTGTTTTTATTATAGTTCATTTTTTTTTAAGCCATCTCATTAGTGGCCGACAATTATTTGCTCAATAGCCCATCATGGGGAACAAACTCTGCTTATAATTGCAAAGTTGTCGAAACTTGGATGCCATTTAGTGATATTGACAAACACACCAATAAACAGAAATGTGACGAGAGATGAAGACAATTTCTGACAGCCTTTCCCAGCGAGAAATAAGCTGAGGGTGTCATCAGGACAAACAAACCAGGACATCCATTTGACCGACTGCAAAGTCTCGAGCGATAACCAAATACACACAAATACGATTAGACTCGTAGGATGTAGAGTTAACTAGAAGTAAACAATGAGGGTTAAAAGTCAACTTTCGATATTTTAGCACAACGTACAGAAAGGTCATACAAGCGAAATATATAAAATTAAAAAAAAAAAAAAAACTTATCTAAGGGGAAAATTCCGAATTTTACAACTATATCACTCCGAATCAGAGGCGGCCTTAGCAGGGCGCTGGGCCCTGGGCGAATGTCATATGCGGGGCCCTAAGCCATCAATTTTAGCATGCTGTCAAACATAATGAAATAGCACTTTTACTTTTTGTGATCAAAATGTGACAGACAAACAGACAACACAATAGCGGCTTTTTCAGAGGGCCGATAGGAATATATTTTGTTTAAAACAAAAAACAAAAAGGGATGTATAGTTCCTATATAATGTACCTTTAGTTTGAGTAGACGTTTTGTTAAGATTTGCTGACAGATTTTGTGGATGCCTTTCTAGCTTATGACTGAATATAAATTGATTGATTTATTTACTGTGTAATTGTTGATTGTATAGGTGGATTGTTGAAAGACTGATTAAGAGATTAAAAGTAATCAAAAGAATGATTGAGTCAATGATTGATCAATGGTTCGTTAAATAATTTACTGTACTGTTGAATGGTTTATTAATTAATTACAAGATTTGATTAATTGTGAAATTAATTGATTGATTCATCAATAACTTGACAATCATATTAACTATTTAGTAAATGAATTGTTGTCGGATGTTTGGCTGAGTGGTATGAACTAGCTGGCTACTTAATGGAGTTCGAGTCCACAGTGAAGACTGGGAATGGACCACATTCACTCAAAAGGAAGGTGTTGTGATAACCATTGATAAAACAAAGAAAAAAAATGTCACGTGATAACCATTGTTGATTCGAATCTAGCTTATAAGTTGTATAGAATTGATAGGGAAGCACGTGGCTCAGTGTTGTTTGTTTACGATTGGTGAATGAAGTTCATTTTGTTAATTAGAATTGAACTCAAACAAAAGTTTTCTGAACGTTTCAATGTGGCAGGGGAGACTATCCTTCCTTCGATATTATTTCTAGATAAGAAATTCAATCAAATGACAAAGTGTAGGATTTTGGAGATGCCCTGGATCTTTATATTATTATTAGTATAGGATAGGGTTACTTATTTATTGAGATATCTATAAATTGATTATTGGAAACCAATGCATGAAAACATTGAACATTAGTTTATGAACAAATATATTGTATTTAATTTATTGGACCTTAATACTCCATCAATTTCTCGAATTTGTTATTGGATATTAAGAGTTATTGCCCCTGCACACAAATCTGTTTGCAAATCTCTCATTGCTGTGAGAGCACTGCCTTCTGGGAAACCTCCACTCACAATGTCGGAGCAAGACAAAGACAACCCACTGAGATGTTAGACTTGTCCAGATTACGTGAGTCTGAGCTATTCAGTCTAAAGAACAGTAGTGTTCAGCGGTAGAGCTAGGGCGGACATTCTAAACGTTTGTATTTGATCAAACCAGTTCTGGACTACAGTCAAGCCATGAAATGCTGTCTACAGCGTGCCCTATCGTCTGACAATCTGATCCAAATGTTTCCCAACTGAGATTTTACTTCTTAACTCTGAGTCGCCATTCGCCATGAATCGTTTGCTAATTGCTCAGTTTGTGTATGTTGTAATTATGTTGCCGTGGTAGAATGATCGCCTTGCTGGTGGAGTCTAGAATGTTGACAATGCGCTGAATATTCACTGTCATTATGAAACGATGTTACAGCATTACTGTAGCTCGCTATGTTCAAAAGGACAATGACACACACAGACACACACAGACACACACAGACACACACACACACACACACAATTAGGAAAATAAAAAAAATGAAATGATGAATTGTATAGTGCTCATTAATTCTTGTGTGCAGCTACAATAATTAGATCTATTGTACATAGAAGATTCTGGGATCTATTGTACATAGAAGATTCTGGGATCTATTGTACATAGAATATTCTGGGATCTATTGTACATAGAAGATTCTGGGATCTATTGTACATAGAAGATTCTGGGATCTATTGTACATAGAAGATTCTGGGATCTATTGTACATAGAAGATTCTGGGATCTAGTGTACATAGAAGATTCTGGGATCTAGTGTACATAGAAGATTCTGGGATCTATTGTACATAGAAGATTCTGGGATCTATTGTACATAGAAGATTCTGGGATCTATTGTACATAGAAGATTCTGGGATCTATTGTACATAGAAGATTCTGGGATCTATTGTACATAAAAGATTCTGGGATCTAGTGTACATAGAAGATTCTGGGATCTATTGTACATAGAAGATTCTGGGATCTAGTGTACCTAGAGGATTCTGGGATATAGTGTACATAGAAGATTCTGGGATCTATTGTACATAGAAGATTCTGGGATCTAATGTACATAGAAGATTCTGGAATCTGTTGTACATAGAAGATTCTGGGATCTAGTGTACATAGAAGATTCTGGGATCTATTGTACATAGAAGATTCTGGGATCTCTTGTACATAGAAGACTCTGGGATATAGTGTACATAGAAGATTCTGGGATCTATTGTACATAGAAGATTCTGGGATCTGTTGTACATAGAAGATTCTGGGATCTATTGTACATAGAAGATTCTGGGATCTATTGTACATAGAAGATTCTGGGATCTAGTGTACATAGAAGATTCTGGGATCTATGGTACATAGAAGATTCTGGGATCTATTGTACATAGAAGATTCTGGGATCTAGTGTACATAGAAGATTCTGGGATCTAGTGTACATAAAAGATTCTGGGATCTAGTGTACATAGAAGATTCTGGGATCTAGTGTACATAGAAGATTCTGGGATCTAGTGTACATAGAAGATTCTGGGATCTGTTGTACATAGAAGATTCTCTGATCTAGTGTACATAGAAGATTCTGGGATCTATTGTACATAGAAGATTCTGGGATCTTTTGTACATAGAAGACTCTGGGATCTAGTGTACATAGAAGATTCTGGGATCTATTGTACATAGAAGATTCTGGGATCTAGTGTACATAAAAGATTCTGGGATCTAGTGTACATAGAAGATTCTGGGATCTAGTGTACATAGAAGATTCTGGGATCTAGTGTACATAGAAGATTCTGGGATCTAGTGTACATAAAAGATTCTGGGATCTAGTGTACATAGAAGATTCTGGGATCTAGTGTACATAGAAGATTCTGGGATCTAGTGTACATAGAAGATTCTGGGATCTAGTGTACATAGAAGATTCTGGGATCTAGTGTACATAGAAGATTCTGGGATCTATTGTACATAGAAGATTCTGGGATCTAGTGTGCATAGAAGATTCTGGGATCTAGTGTACATAGAAGATTCTGGGATCTAGTGTACATAGAAGATTTTGGGATCTAGTGTACATTGAAGATTCTGAGATCTAGTGTACATAGAAGATTCTGGGATCTATTGTACATAGAAGATTCTGGGATCTAGTGTACATAGAAGATTCTGGGATCTAGTGTACATAGAAGATTCTGGGATCTATTGTACATAGAAGATTCTGGGATCTAGTGTACATAGAAGATTCTGGGATCTAGTGTACATAGAAGATTCTGGGATCTAGTGTACATAGAAGATTCTGGGATCTAGTGTACATAGAAGATTCTGGGATCTAGTGTACATAGAAGATTCTGGGATCTAGTGTACATAGAAGATTCTGGGATCTAGTGTACATAGAAGATTCTGGGATCTAGTGTACATAGAAGATTCTGGGATCTATTGTACACAGAAGATTGTGGGATCTGTTTTACATATAAGATTGTGGGATCTAGTGTACATAGAAGATTCTGGGATCTAGTGTACATAGAAGATTCTGCGATCTAGTGTACATAGAAGATTCTGGGATCTGTTGTACATAGAAGATTCTGGGATCTATTGTACATAGAAGATTCTGGGATCTAGTGTACATAGAAGATTCTGGGATCTATTGTACATAGAAGATTCTGGGATCTAGTGTACATAGAAGATTCTGGGATCTAGTGTACATAAAAGATTCTGGGATCTAGTGTACATAGAAGATTCTGGGATCTAGTGTACATAGAAGATTCTGGGATCTGTTGTACATAGAAGATTCTGGGATCTAGTGTACATAGAAGATTCTGGGATCTATTGTACATAGAAGATTCTGGGATCTATTGTACATAGAAGACTCTGGGATCTAGTGTACATAGAAGATTCTGGGATCTATTGTACATAGAAGATTCTGGGATCTAGTGTACATAGAAGATTCTGGGATCTAGTGTACATAGAAGATTCTGGGATCTGTTGTACACAGAAGATTCTGGGATCTGTTGTACATAGAAGATTCTGGGATCTAGTGTACATATAAGATTGTAGGGTCTATCCTAAAATGGTGTTTAGGATCTAATGTAGCTTTACATCTATGATTCTAGCATTTCTTTACATGGAAGCTCGTAAGATCTATACATAACATATCATTATTCATAATGCGTAAGGCATAAATTTAAATTATTATTATTCATTGCTGAAACACCAAGAAGTATTTAAATATTTCAATGCTAGTAATGATACAAAGCCAGAAGTCCCCAGAAGTTAGTCTCTGAAAGTGGAAAAACAAATCACAAATGGAGAGGCAATACTTTGAAACTTATATTCAGAAAAACTTTTGAATAGTTTTGGTCTTTATCCAAGAAAGTCTAATTTTCTAGTTAGAATTTGAGACAAGAAAAAATGGCACCGAGAAATCATTTTCAGTCGAGTTAATTCCAAAACAAGTCAAGATGGCGGATGCTCCTCGAAGCGGCTCAGTGTGTAAAAAGGGGGAGTTACCCGAGCAGCAAGAGAAGTAACTGCTTGGAGTGGATACGGAAGGCTCAACCACTTAAAGACTATTATCTCCCCCTGGCGTTTCAACGGCTGAGCTGTGAGGAGCCTACAAGGAAATCGAATGGGGCTGGGACGAAACATTGTTATTAAGGGCCCGAAAGCTTTTTGACACCCTGTGCACTTTGGTTTGTAATAATGTTTCATCTCTTGTGCACATTGGGTTGTGTGAAAATGTTTTAGATCTATCTCTTGTACACATTGGGTTGTGTGAAAATGTTCTAGATCCCTCTTGTGCACATTGGGTTGTGTGAAAATGTTCCAGATTTATCTCTTGTGCACATTGGGTTGTGTGAAAATGTTCTAGATCCATCTCTTGTGCACATTGGGTTGTGTGGAATTGTTCTAGGTCTATCTCTTGTGGACATCGGGTTATGTGAAAATGTTCTAGATCTATCTCTTGTGCACCTAGGGTTGTTTGGAAATGTTCTAAATGTAGTAATAACTTTTCCCATCACGTGACTGGAATATTTAAAAAGTCTATTTAGACTGTAGAGTATTGATATCAAGATAAAGGCTATCAAAACTTCCGACACAAATCTGTGTTTTCATTTCTTCTCTGTGGGCCAAATACATTTTTTTGGTCTTTGAAATTAAAAAAAATATATATATTTTAATTTACTGTTCGTTTAGTAGATGAACCTGACTTTGCCTCATGGGACAGCACTCTTACACATTCGACTCTGTGGACTTAAAGGCCTGACAGTGTAAGGCTCACGTCTTAAGTCCGTCATTCCTCGCTGTACGTAGCCACGTGACTTTAGAGGGGGCGTTAATCGTCTCATTGTAAAATGCAATGAAGCGAATGTCTCCATTTTCGAAAGATTTTTTTTTTACTTGGGGTGGGAGGGAAAGGGGGTGGCGGTGGGGATCACGTCCAGCCTTTGAATCAGTTGGGCAATAAATCCAAAAGTGCCGACGAAACTAACTATCGATCTCTCATAGACCCAGTGATTTGTGTGGCGGCCACGACAGTGAGAAGAACATATCTTTTAGACTGGACACTTCACAAGGAAACTTTAAGACCTACAATGACTATCTAGCCTACATTTTGTTAATCATTATTCAATTTAAAAAAAAAAACTCTTCAGAATTCAATAAATTTAATTTGAACTTAAATGTTGTTACCAATGGGCTTTGTTGCTGCACATAAAAAATATATATGTGTCAGACGCGAATAGCCCAAATTTTCAGTAAAAGAAATTACATAAGTCATTTCTCTATAGAAGAAGTTACTAAAGTATATAATATAAAACCACAGACCTATATATACTACAATAAATATAGGTATTTGCTCTCTATTTACGATTTATTTAGGTAGGTGCTGTTTTACTATTACACACCAAGTATCAGATTCTAGAAAAAACCAGGTTCGTTTTTTGTGTAACGCTATTCGCTAACACCGTATAGATCTAAATTACATCTCTTTATTTGTATAATTAAATCTTGATATTAAAATCTGTATGAATGCGTTGGTAATATAGTAGATCTAGACTGCAGAGGTTCCCAAACTTTTTTGTCTCGTAGACCCCTAGTCATGTTTTCTGGTTTTCGGTAGACCCCCTGCTTAACTTGTATTGCATTTTTGCAAATTCATCAACTAATTTCTAACTCTAGTAAGTCGAAGAGTGAAAAAGTAATTTCAAAAGTAATGTAAAGCTACATTTTAAGTTATAGAGATCTGTATTTTGTTAGTGATGAAATTCAAATTTAAACCAATTGAAATGACAATTAATGTGTATTACTGGAATCAACAAACACACTAGAAATGTTTTTGTTTTTGCAGTTTCATGATCCGGTCTTACGGATATTATGTTTAATAGGAATTAGTTGTTCTATGAAGTAGTTCTTCAAACATTGAATATTAATTAGGCCTAATTAGTTTGCATTAAGTATCATTTTAAAGTTCTTGCAAAGAGCAGTTTCTCGTGTATTTCTTGATCTTTCACGACTGTCTCTAATATTGGATCCGCGGAACTCTTTTCACTAGCAGCAGGGGCGAGTTATTGATGCTTAAACAAGTAAGCTTCGGCCAGGAGAGATTCATTAGCCTTGTCTTGCAACCCACCTAGCAGAGAATGAAAACTGAATTCAAACCTCTGCTGCCTTACAGCTATAGGCCTACCCAAACATGGGGAAGGTTTCGTGGGTCAACCCTGAGGACAAGTAAGGAGCGGCGACCCTGGGCATTTTGCAGCACACAGCTCTACACCTATCAGACCAGAGCCTGTGATGCCGCTGATCCTAAACTGTATAATTCGTTTGCAAATAATTTAATGTTATAATTCATACTACCGATGTGACCTTGAACTGTATGGATGCTTAAAGAAATTCGTTTAATAGTATCAGATGAAGGTTTGTGTAAAATAGTTTTTTAAAACTACTTCAACGGCTGGTAAAATCATTGTTTTATCTATAATGATTTCTGTATTTGGCTATAAGTAAAGAGATTTTGCAAGACGCTAACAAACCAATATCTTGTCTGCATGATGTGAAGAGAAAATTAGTGGGTTTATTCTGAACTTTATCGTTTTGAGTTTTCGAACGTTTTTCACATCTTTATCTATTTTATCAGAGTGGAATCGTCTCAAATGATGCTCCTGCATAATTAATTTCATATCGTCATAAAAAGGGAATTAGCAACCGCTTGTTTGACAAGGAAGTAATGAATCTCAATTTGAAATAATCAACACTGTAAAATCAAAATTTCTTTTTTTTTATTTAACATTAGTTACATTTACACATAGTTAAGCTATTTAAAGAAATGTTGAAATTAAATGCAACAATTTTTCAATTGAATAGCAAGATAAATATTGAAAGGATTAACTAAGGTAAAAATCATATATTAGTGTAGGAAAGAATTACAGAAATGGGATGTAAAAATTAAAGTCATGACCTGTTTAAATGAAATCCATTATCCTAGACCCCCGTGGACATATCATGGACCCCCAATTTATTTTTTCACTTTCGTAGACCCCTTGGAAGTCTTCGTAGACCCCTGGGGGTCTATATAGACCACTTTGGGAATCACTGATCTAGAGCTACATATTATAAATGACATTAGTAGATTTATGTTAATAAATAAAGTGGAAGGAATAGATCTATTGTTCTAGAATTTTAGAATCTACATATTTATTTATTTTTAGGCATCTCTTACAGCATAGCAGACAAACTTACAGAAGCCGTCATGTCGGCGTCATGTCGCAATAGGTTCTGCGTATACCGTTTACGCCATTCACGGTTCTGCGTATACAGTAGGCGTAGTCATATCACCACATGGGCACATGTGATTCGTGAAGCATTCAAATAAATAGTAAACACTGCACTCATCATTAATCTTCGGAATCACTGACATTGTCATTAAGTAGACTCTAGATCTACATTTCATATCGAATCTAGTTTAGAAATCTAGATTCTATCTTGAGACTAGATTGTCACTAGTCTAGATCTAACTCTACCTGAATAAAGTTAGGATAGGCCTACATCTACTATCTAGATTATTCTAAATAGAGTCTATATCTAGATCTAAAGAAATTCTATAGCTAGTCTAGATCAAACTCAGTAGATTTACTATCTATACAATATTGAATATACTTCTACTTTTCAACGCCAAGACCTAATATACTAATAAAATAATACTAAGGCTTGTCATCGAGTCCGAAGATTAAATGAGGAATGCAATGTCTCCCGTGGATACGCAGCCGCAGCAATATTTTCCCACAACCATAACAAGCATAACCATTGTCCGCCTGTGGTCGATTGAGATTTTCTTTTCGCCGTCTGCGTCTGTCCTCGGCAGTGGATTTCCTTTTGGTCTTAAATGTGTATCCCGCGGCCTTCGTGAGTGACCTCCAGCTGTCTCGTAACCAGGTGCTCTCTTTTATGTCTGCTAAGGCAAGTTGGTGCCTAGGCTGGTCTTTAAAGCGTTTCCGTGGGACACCTCTGTTAAGTCGACCACATTTTAGCTCACCAAAAAAGACTGCTTTTGGCATACTTTCGTCACCCATACGGGATACGTGCCCAGCCCAGCGTAACTGTTGGACCATAAGAAGTCCCTCTATACAAGTCTATACTTTCCATACCGGCGTTCGCAAGGATATCGCTGTTTGTAGTGCTGTCTGGCCACCGTATGTCAATGGTGAAGCTCAAGCATCTTTAGTGAAAGCATTCAGATAGTCTTAGTTGTTTTCTGTATAATATCCACGTCTCAGATTCATATATAAGGGTTGAGAGAACCACTGCTTGGTAGACACTTTTTTGCAGGCAGGCGGAGCTATCTATTCCGCCAAACTCTTGCCTGGAGGAGTTCAAAAGCTCTACTGGCTCTGGCCAGACGGCTATCAACTTCCCTTGAAAGCGAGGTGTCATTCGATACTATACTTCCTAGATATGTGAAGTGGTCTACCACGTTAAGGGGCTGTCAGTTTACTGTGATCTTTGGGGCTGGGTAGGTTTTATTGGGTGACTTCTAGATCATGACTTCTTTTTTTCCCGAGGTTTATAGATAAACCGAAAGAGGCGGCTGCGTATGCGAATTGGTTGACCACGTTCTGGAGATCATGTTCATTGTGAGCTAGCAAGGTACAATCATCGGCATAGAGAAGTTCTGTTATGACAATTTCTTTTGTTTTTGTATGATGTCGAAGATTGAACACATTGCCGTCTGAACGAAACCTGATGTAGATGCCTACATGCAATCGCAGCATCATTTGACCCAGCATTACGCCAAAGAAGATAGCGAATAGAGTAAGAGCAAGTAAACAGCCCTGATTCACGCCATTTCTACTGGGAAATGATTTGACAGGTCACTAATGTGTCTAGCTTGGCCTTTTTGTCCCACATGAGACTGCTTGAGAATGGATAGGAGCGTAGTTGGGCATCCGAGCCTGGCCAAAATTCTCCATAAACCATTGACCTTGTTGAAAGCCTTGGTGAGATCCACAAAGGCAGTGTATATATATAGGTTTATATAGTATACTTGACTTAAATCTAGTCTAAAATCAAGATTAAGTCTAAGACTCTAGATTTACAGTCTAGAGTAAATTCTGATTATCTTAGATTCTATTTCTACTATATTTATAACCTAGATATATATTCTAGAAGTAGATCTATACTGATTCTATAGTTACAATTCGAATTCACCTTTAATATTTATGATTATATAGATTACAGATTATAACTAGATTTGATAGATCTATGACTATTATGACTATGCCCATGACATATGTGAGATCAATTTTTCAAAGCAACCATAATTAATGGACTTCATCTAAAGTTCATTCATGTATTCACATGCGATTAGTTTTATATTTATAAACTTAGCATTATTTTGGACCAATGTCTCATAACGGCTGATAAGAGAAATCAGGTATAAACATCAGGAGAAAACACGACCCCTGAACTCAAGAAATTAAAACAGACACGAAATAGACATTGAAGTTCATAATAAATCACTAATGATTACAGTAACACTTTTTTAAAAACACCTTTTAAAAAATCATTAAAAGTTTTAAAATCACTACAATTTTTATTTCTACAATTTATTTTTGTGTGTGAAATTGTGTACCGGAAAATGCCAGGTACTTGAAGTAAGCTAGTCCTAAAAAAATACACAGATCTTGGATAAAATACTCGTCAAATTGTGTATCGGAAAATGCCGGGTACTTGAAGTAAGCTAGTCCTAAAAAAATACACAGATCTTGGGTAAAATATTCATCAAATTGTGTATCGGAAAATGCCGGGTACTTGAAGTAAGCTAGTCCTAAAATAAATACACAGATCTTGGATAAAATAATCATCAAATAAAGTACTGTAAATGTCTTGTCTTTTCTTTTTAGAGCCTCTATCAGGTTTGATCCCAAATACCCGTATTTTTGTGCAGAATTGTTTTTCTATCAGGTACTCTTAAATTTGCAGCCTAATAATGTCAGTTTAATTTAAAATGAGAACTGAAAAATGCAAAAGATATATAAGGAAAATGGTACTTCGGGCCAAAATTAATAATTCTAGTTTTAAACCAAAGAAATGAAACGCATAAACGCAACATAGCCCATTGTCGGATAGAGCATGAAACTATACTAAAGGAACAACGACTTTGAGTTTTTTTACAAAGCCGTATAGAAAACGGGATGTCAACACTTCTTCTCGCAAATAAAAATAAAATGATGGAGACAAAGAAGAATCTTACGCATCGAACACGCGCGATTTACCTGTGTTGCTTAGAAAATGTTGATTTTTGGGGGTTAGTGTTGGATTATCGACAGGGCCGTAGAAGCTCTCTTTCAACTCCGCATCGTACAATGGGAAAGCTCTCGCATTCCCTTGGACACTCCCACAGGAGTTTTGTTTTGCTATTCATTTAGCCTAATTACTTCCTCAAGTAATCGTTTCCACCCGAGTGCCACGTTGAGGCAGAATAGCGTACCCGAATAAACTTTTTGACCAGACCGACAGAGTGAGTCACTAGAAGCTGACGTAGACTCTTGTATTGACTGTGTTTGTGCTATAATTCTGTCTAGTCATGAAAACTATTGTGTGTGCGTGTAAGCGTGTGGATGTGTTGTTGTCGAGATGTCAACAAACAAAAAATGACGTGGCTTTTGTTAAGTGTAGTGGCTGGACTTGATCTCGCTCTTCGTTGCTGCAGTAATACCAATCTTTGTGTGAAGAAACATGCCCGTCTTTAAACAGAATTATGAGGGCTGTCCAAAACTTGGACATTTTAAACAGACGTAATCTTTCCAAACGCCAATCATCCAAATTCCTCATTATCTTGCTCTTGTTATGCGAAACACAAAAAGTGGACTGACTAGAAGCATCGGACGAAAACTTATTTTGGCCAGGAGTTTTGCAAATTTTTAGATTAAATTGAATTTTAAAAACAAATCTAGATTCAGTTTTTTGTTGACATTTTTTTTAAACAAAGCCTTTCTTTCATAAGCTTGGAACAATTATCCTTTCAAATTAATATGTTCTTCGTCATTGCTTTCTTGATTTTAGGGCTGCACAAAAAAGAGAACAGCTTTTGGGATATTTTTGGCATGTATCAAGAAAAGCTTTGAAATGTCATGTTTCTGAAATAGAAAAACACAACCACTATAAGATCAATACTTATGAATATTATATTTGAAAAAGGATCTGGTGGCTGATTGGTAACGCCGAAAGGTCACGAGTTTCGGGTTAGGGTTAGGGCAACAGTGAGAACTTTGACTTTGAGCTTCGGGTTTTTCAGAGCCTCCTTGACATTAACAGTGGTAAATAAAGAGTTGGTCGTAGATTATGACCAAATAACCGTCGGTCATTAGAAACTGATGACTTTACGTAAATAAATTGTTCAAAATTGGATTCTTCTGTTTTTGGAATGCTACTACAATCCCATTGTTTGCACTCAAATGTTTATAAGGGCCTATATCTTGAACGTTGTACAGTGTCATGGCTACCTAAGCTTTAATCTGGAATGTCGTAGCAGTCACGATTGTCGGATCACCAAAGCCAACCTTGGAGTTACAGAGACGTCAACAAGTTATCCTCTGAATAAAGGCAATTAGAAAAGTTGCAGCAAACATCTATTGTAGTGACATCAATGTTACAGCAAACATCTACTGTCCTGACACCAATGTTACAGCAAACATCTACTGTCCTGACACCAATGTTACAGCAAACATCTACTGTCCTGACACCAATGTTACAGCAAACACCCATATATATTGTAATAACTGAATTGAGGCAACTCAACGAGACAAAGACGTTTATTTACACGGAGACATGACAAACACAAAGGGGCATCTGCCTTGAGCACAGCATCTCCATATTGGCTCTCGACTTGGGCGGAAATAGTTTATCTCCTAATGTCAACATCCTTTTCTAGTCTGGTTACTAGAAGTGCGCACCTCTGCACTAGCCTAGATGGAGGTGCGCATGGAAAAGTCATAACAATCTATATTATAAAGTAGAATGTGTGGAGTATGTATGTATGTATGTATGTATGTATGTTACTTATAGACATCAAAACCGCTTGACCAATCTTGATAAAACTAGGCAGGAATGTTCCTTGGGTACCAACTTAGACCTTAGTGAATGTATTGTAGCCCTAAAACAAATGTAAGACCCTCAAAAAAAATAAAGTTGTCCGACTCTATTACAGCTATAGTATTTTATGGATCTAGGCCATGTCTACAATGTTGACATGAGAAAAGATAGAAAGGATTTAGACCTAGATCTAATTTTAAGAAATACACTTTGCGCAGATAGTTTTTTACTTTGACACATGAAAATACAAAAGAAGATCCATTGATTTCATTATATAATAAAATTAATCTTCAATTTTGTGTTTCAAAAGCATTTTTTACATTAATTAGTTCCTTATATCTGTGATTACAGATTTCCTGACGAACATTCTTTCATTAGACAATACCGTAATGAATCGCGTACTAAAAATTATTTCGTTTAATTGTTTACTTTATAATCCCATCCCTAGATCTAAAACTCTAATTCAACTCTAAGATGATAAAACTTCTCTTCGCACAGATAGTTTTATACTTTAACACATAAACATATTAATAAAAGTCCATTCATTTCATATTTTGATCAAATAAACATTCAAATTTGGTTTTCTAAAGCTACATTCGCCTACGAAGGCTGCGAAGCCGAGTTGAGATAGGCCTAGATCTATATTCATTCATGAATCGCGTACTAAAAATTATTTCGTTTAATTGTTTACTTTATAATCCCATCCCTAGATCTAAAACTCTAATCCAACTCTAAGATGATAAAACTTCTCTTCGCACAGATAGTTTAATACTTTAACACATAAATATATTAATTAAAGTCCATTCATTTCATATTTTGATCAAATAAACATTCAAGTTTGGTTTTCTAAAGCTACATTCGCTTACGATAGCTGCGAAGCCGAGTTGAGATAGGCCTAGATCTATATTCATTCATGAATCGCGTACTAAAAATTATTTCGTTTAATTGTTCACTTTATAATCCCATCGACTTCGGATAAACCATTTTCGCAAAACTAATTTTATTTTCGTAGCGAAAGAGAAATAACGTGAAAGGATTATTAGCTACGTTTAACATACATCTAAATCCAATCCACTAGATTATTCAAAAGCAAATGTTTTAATTTTAAAAAATGGATTTAAGCCTATTAGCTATTTTGATTTGATCGCTTCATTCACACTATTTTTACATTGACACATTCGCTTTACTTATTACATTATTATTTCGTTTAATTGTTTACAAAACACTCTCCGTGACTATATCGACAGTAATGCGCAATTAAAGACCCGCGGGTCGCGGGTAACATATGTCTAGTATATATATATATATATATATATAATACTGACACTAAAGTTACGTTAGTTACGCCACTTATGGCAAAGAAAACAGGTAACATAAATAAATCTATAGAGTACTAGTCGTGTATTACCCGCGTGAGAGCGGGTCTTAATATGCGTATCACTGATATCGTGTATTAGAAATAGTTTGTGGGAAGCGTGGTCGAGAGGCTGAGTACGCTTGAACTTGGCTTGGCTTGGCTACCTATGAAGGGGGCTCGAGGCTCGACACCCGACTCAAGAAGAGCTTTTTTGTTTTCTGGGCGACAAAAGTCACGGAAAACCTTTTCCTAGATACCCCCTCCCCACTGGTCCACAAATGTGATTGGACCAAAGCGCTCTGAGCATGCTATAAGCATGAAAGTAACGCTATATAAAAGCTATAATAATAATTAGAAACAATTAAACAAAATAATAATGTTATAAGTAAAGCGAATGTGTGAATGTAAAAATAGTATGAATAGTGCTATTAAAATAGCTAATAAATCTAAATCCATCTACCTTCAATAAACATTCTTGATCTATCAGTTTAAGGTTGAATTTAAGATTCAATAAGCTTATTAATTATTTTATGTTAGAATATATAATATATATAATATCACCCATTTAGAGCCTCATTTGCATGTCCAATCACAGTTTGTTTACGCTGCGCAAGTAAAGTGTTCGCGACACATGAATGGAACTATTAAAATGTATGTCAACACGGCTTCGCAGGTATAGTAAATGAATGTATATAAAAATGCTTTAGAAAGACACATTTGGAGGTTAATTTTTAAAATATGAAATGAATGGACTATAATTAGTATGTTCATGTGTTAAAGTATAAAACTATCTTTGCAAAGAGTAGTTCTATCATCTCAGAGTTGAATTAGACCTAGGCATAGGATTTCGTGAGATTTTAAGATTTGCGCATAAAAGAAATGTAAAAGAAAGGTAAAAGAAATAATTTTGCAAACTTTCAGCGTAAATCCGAGATTGGGTGTCGGGAGAAATAACGTGAACTTTTGACCAGACAGACAGACAGAGTGAGTTGATAGAAGCTTTGTAACAAAAGTATAAAAGTGACAAGCTGTTCTCGGAGCACAAGGAGTGTATTCTTCCGTCCCCACACAATGACCTTTGAACTCTCAACAAGATAATGGCAAGAGGTGAGAGAGAAAAAATGACGTCATTGATTGACTAATCTCTCCTCTTGGTAAACCTGGTTTCCGTACTCTGTGACCTTTTGGGAGTCATTTTGACCTTTGTACACACTGAAACACACCCACAAACACACACACATACATTAGCACATCTCTTTCTTTCTCTCTCTCTCTCTCTTTTTATTATAGTCTGTTTGTCTCTCTCATGACTTATCTATTTCTCTCTCTCTCTTTTTCTATCTATGTATCAATCTATCAATCTATCAATCTATCAATCTATCAATCTATCAATCTATCTATCTATCTATCTATCAATCTATCTACCAATCTATCTACCAATCTATCAATCTATCTACCAATCTATCTATCTATCTATCTATCTATCTATCTATCTATCTATCTATCTATCTATCTATCTATCTATCTATCTATCTATCTATCTACCAATCTATCAATCAATCAATCTATCTATCTATATATCTATCTAGCAATCTATCTATCTATCTATCTATCTATCTATCTACCAATCTATCAATCAATCAATCTATCTATCTATATATCTATTTATCAATCTATCTATCTATCTATCTATCTATCTATCTATCTTACTATCTATCTATCTATCTATCAATCTATCAATCTATCTATCTATCTATCTATCTATCTATCTATCTATCTATCTATCTATCTATCTATCTATCTATCTATCTATCTTATTTATATATCTTATTTATATATTTATATATCTTTCAATCAATCTCTTTATATCTCTATATCTTTCTCTCTCTATCTCACTCTCTCCCAACCTAACCAGCTTTCTCTCTCTCTCTCTCTCTCTCTCTCTCTCTCTCTCTCTCTCTCTCTCTCTCTCTCTCTGAAACACGGACATGCAAAGCATATTATCGATCAAGAGTTTGGACCTAAAAAATTTAATTTCTCCCGAAAAAAAAAAAAGAGTCTCTAAAATTAATTTCCAGGATATCTCCATAATCATCCTCATTGGGTGCTCAATGTTTCTATTTACACTGGGAGATGTCTTTAATAGTTCTTGGTGGATTTCTTTGTTTGTGGATATTTTTTTAGAGTGTATTCTTTTAGGAAGTAAAAGGGCCTTTAGAAACGAGCCAGTGTGCTATACATACTGTGGGTCAGTCGTACCGACACCAATCGTTTTTGGTAGGCCTTAATACTGACCTCCGACGTCGCAACCTATGCGCAGTGGAGACCAGGTTTGAACGACGTGACAACGAGCTATTGGTCTCCACTGCCCATAGGTTACGACGTCACAGGTTGTGATGTTTCAGGTCAGTGTTCAGGCCTTCTAGGACGATTGGTCTCGGTCTACTCAGACATGACGTCACACTTGGACTGAACTAATCGCGAAGATTATTGCCATCTTTAATAAATGGTGGGGGGGGGGGGGGGGGGCAAACGAGGCTGTTTGTCGATTTTATAAACAAACTTATATCTTATCTTTTCTTACACATTACAGATGTTCCTTCAAAAGAATATAATATACGCAGACCCATGTGCTCATCTAGTAGATCATGTTAATTAGAGACTTCAACTCTGCTAAGTCTTTGGTTTTCCCCCTGGCTGATTCAGGCAACCCTTTCCGTGCTTTTATGACACTAGGAAAGAAGGAGCACTCCTACGAATTCGTCCTAGCATATGATATTCGTGTCTCTTTATGAGTAGCACACTCTATTTATTAAACCTTGTTTTTCAAAATGGTTTATCGGTATGCTCATACAATAAACATATTGAATTCTAAGTATAAAGTACAAAAGTGTTCCCTCTTAGAAGACTAGAATTAGTCTCTGTTATAGTAATCAACTTGATGCAGACGATATAGCGCTTTTTTTAGTTTTTAAGACAAAAACGTGACAGACTGACAGACATACAGAAGCAGAGAATGAAAAGTTTGAGTGGAGATAAACCGTTGATTGTGGTATGCCTCTATTTTATACTTCCTGCACCAAAACCTTTTTCTTCCCCATCGTTCTATCTAGTTCTTATTGCTTCATTTAGATTTCATCCTGTGTATATATTGTAATAACTTAAGTGAGGCAACTCAACGAGGACATAGACGTTTATTTACACTGAGACATGACAAACACAAAGGGCATCTGCCTTGAGTACAGCATCTCCATATTGGTTCTCTACTTGGGCGGAAATCGTTTGTCTCCTAATGTCAACATCCGACTTGCTTAGTCACAGATAGTGCGCACCTTCTTTCTGCACTATCTTGGATGGCGGTGCGCATGGCAAAGTCATAACATTGCCCCCGTCTTAGCACTTTTCGTCCCGAAAAGAAACACTGCAGCTGAGGTTTGACAGTTCAGGTGGAGGTCGATCCGTGGGAACCACAGACGGTAGGGTGTCTGTTGCCCACAAAGCCATCTGCACAGTTTCCCGTGGTCGTCGCTTCCTCTTCTTCCAGTTGGCCAGTCTATGCTTGAGACGATATCGTGGCCGTCGCTTTCTCTTCTTCCAGTTGGCCAGTCTATGCTTGAGACGATATCGTGGTCGCTGCTTCGACTTAATGACGGTAGTCTCTGATGCCAGCCACTTAACACAAATGAAGGTTGTGGCGATCACTGTAGTTTCCAGGGCCGTTGTTTTAAGACGCCAAGTCAGCGGACGTTTTCCATGGACGTCTCGTGACACAGTTGTAGGCCTACAGGTAGCCATGGTTTCAAACACATAGTCTTTCCAAGCCTCATCTGTAAGGTATGCACATGAAGCACCCTTGTAATGTTCCATAAGCAAATGTTCATCCATCACTGCATCAGGTTCTGCTAGAATTAATTCACTATCGTTCAAGTCACTTTCACTGATGTAGGCAGAAGTAGAAATGTCTGTTAAGTTCAGATCTTGTAGCTGGGTTTCTTGGCATGGGCACTGTCCCCGCATGGCGCTGCATATACAGTTCAAGTCAATCGCCTGGATGCAGTTGCCAAGCATCGAGTTCTCTCTTATGCCGCTGCCAAAGTCAAATTCGTTGTTTCTGTCTCGGCCATTGTTGGAGCCCGTATTCACAATTTCACCCGACGTCATCCAAGGCAAGGAATCAGAAATGGTCTTCAGGCTTTCATGGTTTGAATTCTCGTCAAAGGTACTGACAGATAAACAGAGGTCTTTAAGGTCCACAGCAGAAAGCTTGGACGCAGACCCAACGTTGTCTTGATCTGTCCGGCTCATTGAGGTACTGGTAACAGGTACAACAGGAACAAATACTTCAGGCACATAACAGACTTCTCTTGTTTCTTCATTTGTTTCTTTCCTTTCGATTTGAAACATACCGTTCAGATCGTCGCAGCAATCGTCGTCATGTTTCTCGCCTTGAAAGTCATCCCCGCCAGACTTGCCCGCAACACAGTCACAGACAGCGCTCCAATCCCCAGCGCCTCCATCACCACTGTTTGTGCAGCCACAGTCTTGACCAGGCAACTGCTCCTTCCCTAACGAGTTTATTCCTCCTTTTGCTTGCGACACAATGTTATCACTTTGGTCTATTTGGCCTTCTACTGGCAACACACTTTCATCTACCTTGTTCCACATCATGCTCCTCATCTTATTCCCAATCATGTTCAATTGTTCCTTAAATGCATCCCCACAGTCTTGGATCTTGCCCATTACATCAACAATCCCAGGCTCAATTTCAAATTATAGGTCTCCGGATCTTCCTCTTCATCGATCAGAGCTTGCCGCAGACGAGCCGTGAGCGTTTCCCTGCTACCGACAGGTTTTAAACCTCGGTCTCGAAGCTCTTGTCTTAGCTCTTTAATTAAGAGCTGATGTAATAGCTTCAACGATGCCATAGAGATCTAATCCTACCTCCACTCGTTGAGTTGCCTATAAATCCCACTTCTGACAACCAATTGTAATAACTTAAGTGAGGCAACTCAACGAGGACATAGACGTTTATTTACACTGAGACATGACAAACACAAAGGGCATCTGCCTTGAGTACAGCATCTCCATATTGGCTCTCTACTTGGGCGGAAATCGTTTGTCTCCTAATGTCAACATCCGACTTGCTTAGTCACAGATAGTGCGCACCTTCTTTCTGCACTATCTTGGATGGCGGTGCGCATGGCAAAGTCATAACAATATATACACACCGCTGTTTGTAGAGCGGTCTCTCAGGGTTGAGAACGCCGGTATGGACAGTGTAGAGGGACTTCTTTATAGTCCGACAGTTGCGCTGGGCAGGGCACGTATCCTGTGTGGGGGACGAACGTATGCCAAAAGTAGTCTTTTTTTTGGTGAGCTAAAAAGGTCGACGTAACAGAGGTGCCCCACGGAAACGCTTTAAGCGCCAACTTGCTTATAGCTGACATAGAAGAGAGCACCCAACAACTTGCTTATAGCTGACATAGAAGAGAGCACCCAACAACTTGCTTATAGCTGACATAGAAGAGAGCACCCAACAACTTGCTTATAGCTGACATAGAAGAGAGCACCCAACAACTTGCTTATAGCTGACATAGAAGAGAGCACCCAACAACTTACAAAGGCAGTGGGAGACACCAAAAGAAAATCCGCTGCCGAGGACAGACTTAAACGGCGAAAAGAAAATCTTAATCGACCACAGGTGGACAAAAGCCTCGGTTTTGGCAAAATATGTAGGTCACAGCTGGGGCTGCGTAGCCACGGAAAATACTGCATTCCTCATTAATCTTCGGACTTAAAGATAAACCTTATATATACACTTTTTTGTCCCATGAGTTTGTTGTTATGAGGATTTGAATCTGAAAGATTCAATTTAGCGGGATTGAAATCAATACCTTCTAAATAAAGCATTGACTCCTTTGATCACAGCTACTGAAATATCTAAAGTCTCAATTTCCGATTCCCTCATTTCGATTCTTTGTGGTTGGAAATTTTTGTGTAGAAGTTGCTGAAAAAAGAATAGAGAACAATGAACTGGGGATAAGTTTGTATCGACCAGTAGAAAAGAGGAACACAGCTAGGAGGATTCAATTTACAAAGCAATTAATTAACTTTGCATATTCCGACATCAATCTGGCGTGGAATCGTGGCGACATTGCCAAGTAAGGCGACTTGGAGTGGCCTATCTTATGACAGGCCAGCATCATGTGGCGTGCTATCCTGACATTACTTGGCACTCTGGGTTTAGCCGTAACGTTAGCACTCGCAGCGCGTCAGGCGATCTCTAAAGGAACCAATGGGACGCTTGTTGGATTAGATAATACATACATACGTAGGGGGGGGGGGTGCGTGTGTGTGTGTGTGTTTTTCTTTATTCCTTAGGTGTCTTTTAGTTCATTTTTTTTCTCTCCATCTCGCGCTCTAAATCTGTTTCACACTCTGTCTCAATTTCTCTATCACTCTCTATCTCAGTCTCTCCTTTCTCAATCTCTTTTTCAATCTCTTTCTCAATCTCTTTTTCATTTTCTTTCTCAATCTCTTTCTCAATCTCTTTTTCATTTTCTTTCTCAATCTCTTTCTCAATCTCTTTCTCAATCTCTTTTTCATTTTCTTTCTCAATCTCTTTCTCAATCTCTTTTTCATTTTCTTTCTCAATCTCTTTATCAATCTCTTTATCAATCTCTTTATCAATCTCTTTTTCATTTTCTTTCTCAATCTCTTTATCAATCTCTTTATCAATCTCTTTATCAATCTCTTTTTCATTTTCTTTCTCAATCTCTTTCTCAATCTCTTTATCAATCTCTTTATCAATCTCTTTTTCATTTTCTTTCTCAATCTCTTTCTCAATCTCTTTCTCAATCTCTTTTTCATTTTCTTTCTCAATCTTTTTCTCAACCTCTTTCTCAATCTCTTTTTCATTTTCTTTCTCAATCTCTTTCTCAATCTCTTTATCAATCTCTTTTTCATTTTCTTTCTCAATCTCTTTTTCAATCTCTTCCTCAATTTCTTTTTTAATCTTTTTTTCAATCTCTTTCTCAATCTCTTTATCAATCTCTTTTTCATTTTCTTTCTCAATCTCTTTCTCAATCTCTTTTTCATTTTCTTTCTCAATCTCTTTCTCAATCTCTTTCTCAATCTCTTTTTCATTTTCTTTCTCAATCTCTTTCTCAATCTCTTTATCAATCTCTTTATCAATATCTTTTTCATTTTCTTTCTCAATCTCTTTTTCAATCTCTTCCTCAATTTCTTTTTTAATCTTTTTTTCAATCTCTTTCTCAATCTCTTTCTCAATCTCTTTCTCAATCTCTTTTTCATTTTCTTTCTCAATCTCTTTCTCAATCTCTTTCTCAATCTCTTTTTCATTTTCTTTCTCAATCTCTTTCTCAATCTCTTTCTCAATCTCTTTTTCATTTTCTTTCTCAATCTCTTTCTCAATCTCTTTATCAATCTCTTTATCAATCTCTTTTTCATTTTCTTTCTCAATCTCTTTTTCAATCTCTTCCTCAATTTCTTTTTTAATCTTTTTTTCAATCTCTTTCTCAATCTCTTTCTCAATCTCTTTCTCAATCTCTTTTTCATTTTCTTTCTCAATCTCTTTCTCAATCTCTTTTTCATTTTCTTTCTCAATCTCTTTCTCAATCTCTTTCTCAATCTCTTTCTCAATCTCTTTTTCATTTTCTTTCTCAATCTCTTTCTCAATCTCTTTATCAATCTCTTTATCAATCTCTTTTTCATTTTCTTTCTCAATCTCTTTTTCAATCTCTTCCTCAATTTCTTTTTTAATCTTTTTTTCAATCTCTTTCTCAATCTCTTTCTCAATCTCTTTATCAATCTCTTTTTCATTTTCTTTCTCAATCTCTTTCTCAATCTCTTTTTCATTTTCTTTCTCAATCTCTTTCTCAATCTCTTTCTCAATCTCTTTTTCATTTTCTTTCTCAATCTCTTTCTCAATCTCTTTATCAATCTCTTTTTCATTTTCTTTCTCAATCTCTTTTTCAATCTCTTCCTCAATTTCTTTTTTAATCTTTTTTTCAATCTCTTTCTCAATCTCTTTCTCAATCTCTTTCTCAATCTCTTTTTCATTTTCTTTCTCAATGTCTTTTCAATCTCTTTTCAATCTATTTTCAAGCTCTTTTCGATCTCGTTTTCAAACTTCTTAAATCTCTTTTTCAATCTCTTTCTCAATCTCACTCTTTCGTGTCACACACTCTAACTTTATACTTTATTAATTACTTCTCTCTCTCTCTCACTCTCTCTCTCTCTCTCTCTCTCCTGTCTGTTTTTGTTTGTTTTTTGTCACCTTTTCTTTCACTCTCTTTCTTTTTATTACTATTTCTATTATTAGCTTGCTAACTCTTTATGGCAGGGGTGGGTGGACACGGATCTCGAAAACGGCTCAAATGATTGACTAGAAATTTGACAGTGTTTGTGTATGCGTGAATTTCCGATGAGATGTGTTCAAGGTAAAGATCTCCAGACCAAATTTAATTTTAAGAAGATTATATTTTGAAAAATTATAATGGTCAAACCAGAGTTTTCTTGTGTGACCAATTAGTTTTTTTTCCCCAAAGATATAGAGAAACTATCTTGAAAATGTCCACATCTATTCATTAGGGACTTAAATAAACAATGTTCAGAAGTAGCGCATCGTCTTATGTAGAAATTCCTCTGTAGTCTTTTGATGTTTGTAAGCCTGTATCACCAAAACTAGAACATTTAACTAGGTCCATTATTACAGTCTAGACTCCAACCTGTCAATGTTTCATAATCATTAAACATTTTAATCCTAATCAGACATATTTTAGATATTCCTTGTTTGTGTTTGTGACCGATACAAATTAAACAAGAACAAAATATTAAATATAAAAAAAAAAAAAAAAATTTTATAAGGAAAGAACCACACAATTACTATCATATTGACCAATACTGCAATATCTCCCCCTTTCTATATAAAACAAAATTTCGTAATTACCACTAATTGATTAATTTAATTGTTAATTTTTTTTTTATTTATTCATGTGTTGTCATCGACAAGGAAATAATTTTGTTTGGGTTCGACTTGATCTGAGAATGGGAGTTGAGAGACACAACGTACAAGCTTTGTACCAGACAGACAGACAGGCAAAGTGACTTGAAAGAAGCTTGGTTAGAATGGCCAAGTAGATTTAAAAAGACTCACATTCAATCAAATGCTTATAGTTAGCTTTGAAATGAACACAAAAACTGGGGGGGGGGGGGACTTCATGTCTCTAAGGTCCAATGATAAAGTTGTCACAAAAGTCAACTTACTAATGACTAGTTTCACACAAAAAAACAACTTGACACCAGTCAGGTCAATAAACATAAAGATCAACAAATAAAATACAAAATACTTTTTAAAAAAATGACCATATCTTTGGATACAAAGATTTTATTTGTTTCACCAAATGAAAAGAATACTTTTTTTCGAGCTAAAAATAAAATTAATGAACAGAAAATGTCATGGCTTTAGAAGTGCAACATTTTCCCTATGCTTAGTTGTTCTATTTATAGATGTACACGGCTAACCCTAATTCCAATCTGAGCAAGAGAGAACAAAAAAAGGGACACGTGGAATACAATGGAAAGATAACAGAAATGAAGTGTCACAACCTCAAAGGAGGGGGGAAACAATGGAACAAATTCAGTGGCGAATATTTCTCTGGGAAAATATCGATAGCCCAGTTCACATCAGACATTGGAACTATATTTCTGGGCGTAAGATTACAACGCCAATGCATTTATCTAGCTTTGAAGGTAAAGGAGTAGGCCTATACTGGCTCTCTTTATCTGCTGTACTTGTCCAACCCAACTATACTGGCTCACTTTATCTGCTGTACTTGTCCAACCCAATGAAATAAACCAGTGAGTGTCCTGACCACTTTATCTACTGTACTTGTATAACCCAATGAAATAAACCAGTGAGTGTCCTGACCACTTTATACAAGTACCAAGTGCACGACCTTATTATGTGGTAAAGTTAGGGCAGCTCTAGATCAGTGTCTCCCAAACTGTGTTCCCGAGGCTCACATAATACTTTGCCTTCCCTTCCCCACCCACCATTGTTGTTTTGCATTTTCAATAAAACTGTCCGCATTTCACCCCCCCCCTAGTTTGACCAGTGTATTCTAGTCTTAGTTACGTTTAATCAAGTGTTAACACTTCTCTTGGGGTCGAAGTTATAATTTCTGTTTCAACTTTTATGTCGATCGAATTACTAAAATAAAATTGTGCAAAAATAATATTTAAAAAATAAATATATAATTTTTTTTTTAAATATCGTGCAATTAGACATTTGAACCACTGACCTTCTGATGTCTGATACTCTACCGACTGAGAACCAATGACCTTCTGATGTCTGACACTCTACCGACTGAGAACCACTGACCTTCTGATGTCTGACACTCTATCGACTGAGAACCACTGACCTTCTGATGTCTGACACTCTACCGACTGAGAACCACTGACCTTCTGATGTCTGACACTCTACCGACTGAGAACCACTGACCTTCTGATGTCTGACACTCTACCGACTGAGAACCACTGACCTTCTGATGTCTGACACTCTACCGACTGAGAACCACTGACCTTCTGATGTCTGACACTCTATCGACTGAGCTAACCGGGTGTCATTAAAATCTGTGGAAATTACAAAATCTAAACGAAAATATAAATGTGTAATTTTAAATAAGGCGAGCTAACTTTAAAAAGTTTGGTTCCAAATTGCGAATAATGAATTCTTCTCGTTAAATTTAACCAATACGGTTTCCATCATGAAGGGTGCTTAGTTGTTACAGGCACAAGGAATGTAGTAACTGGTTACATTTTCTTTTTTTATTTCGTCCACGGCAAATAAGAGAATCAGCGGTATGTCATTCCATCGCAGATAGTTGTGTTTGCATATAGAAGTTATTAAAATTTTATAGTTGAAGAGAAATAATAATTCTAAATTTAGAATAGGTTTTAATTATAATTTTTTACAAATATGAAAAAATTCCAACCAAGAAAAAAATAAGCACATTTTTTCTCCGAATGCGCGAAGTGTTCCACTATAGAAAAAGGTTCAAGGAACACTGCAACCCCGACACAAACGAAAGCGCCTTGTCTTTCTGAATGAGTTCCGAGAGGATGCAAATTTGTTGCCCCAGTTGTTTTTTTTCTTAGGCTCTAAACCTAAAATACTCTGGCTAGAGGCGAGGCCGAAGGCAGAGCAGCCACTGGAAAGACACTTTTATTTTCCTATTCTATACCAAATCTGCCTGGTGGTTGTCTACCATTAGAAAAACAGCGACTTTAGAAACGAAATCCAGATTTTGAGAGGCTGTTCAACACGTTGAGGCTGCGAGGCGTAGTTCGCGTGACCATGACCCAGCAACATGTACAACGGTTAGTTCTTGGCTAATTAACCCTTTCACTCCTAATTGACGATGTCAACATTGATTTGACCCCCATTAAACTAAATTGACTTTGGATTTATAAATGTTAATTTGTGTCGTGTACAACGAGCATTCATTCTCCTATCATTCAGTACCAAATAAAATATTTTCTGATAAACAAAAAAAATGATTGAAGTTTAAACCTAACAGTGAAATACAAATGGGCAAAATGAATAATACTATCTAAACGAGAAAAACGAGAGAAAGAGTTAATGCTTTAAATAAATTTAAAATTATCCCTGTGTGTGTCTTAGACTGAAGGAAAGTGTCAACTAGCTTCATGAACGCTGCATTCAATCTGATCAATTATTCCCATATATATATATATATAACTATCATGGAATCCCCGTATTGATGAAAATATTTTGTTTAAATTAAACAAAGCATTAGGTTTTTTTAAAGAAATTTACAGTAGACAACACTTCACGAGGGTGTAATGCACAACGACCAACTGCATTGACAACTTTCGTTGTTCGAGCTGGATGGCCTCAGGAAACATTTCAAACTACAAGACATTGATGGTCTCAGGAAACATTTCAAACTACAAGACACTGGATGGTCTCAGGAAACACTTCAAATTACAAGACATTGGATGGTTTCAGGAAACATTTCAAATTACAAGACATTGGATGGTCTCAGGAAACATTTCAAATTACAAGACATTGGATGGTCTCAGGAAACATTTCAAATTACAAGACATTGGATGGTCTCAGGAAACACTTCAAATTACAAGACATTGGATGGTCTCAGGAAACATTTCAAATTACAAGACATTGGATGGTCTCAGGAAAAATTTCAAATTACAAGACATTGATGGTCTCAGGAAACATTTCAAACTACAAGACATTGATGGTCTCAGGAAACATTTCAAATTACAAGACATTGGATGGTCTCAGGAAACATTTCAAATTACAAGACATTGATGGTCTCAGGAAACATTTCAAATTACAAGACATTGATGGTCTCAGGAAACATTTCAAATTACAAGACATTGGATGGTCTCAGGAAACACTTCAAATTACAAGACATTGGATGGTCTCAGGAAACATTTCAAATTACAAGACATTGGATGGTCTCAGGAAACATTTCAAATTACAAGACATTGGATGGTCTCAGGAAACATTTCAAATTACAAGACATTGGATGGTCTCAGGAAACATTTCAAATTACAAGACATTGGATGGTCTCAGGAAACACTTCAAATTACAAGACATTGGATGGTCTCAGGAAACATTTCAAACTACAAGACATTGATGGTCTCAGGAAACATTTCAAATTACAAGACATTGGATGGTCTCAGGAAACATTTCAAATTACAAGACATTGGATGGTCTCAGGAAACATTTCAAATTACAAGACATTGATGGTCTCAGGAAACATTTCAAATTACAAGACATTGGATGGTCTCAGGAAACACTTCAAATTACAAGACATTGGATGGTCTCAGGAAACATTTCAAATTACAAGACATTGGATGGTCTCAGGAAACATTTCAAATTACAAGACATTGATGGTGTCAGGAAACACTTCAAACTACAAGACATTGATGGTCTCAGGAAACATTTCAAATTACAAGACATTGATGGTGTCATGAAACACTTCAAACTACAAGACATTGATGGTCTCAGGAAACACTTCAAATTACAAGACATTGATGGTGTCAGGAAACACTTCAAATTACAAGACATTGGATGGTCTCAGGAAACATTTCAAATTACAAGACATTGATGGTGTCAGGAAACACTTCAAACTACAAGACATTGATGGTGTCAGGAAACACTTCAAATTACAAGACATTGATGGTGTCAGGAAACACTTCAAATTACAAGACACTTGATGGTCTCAGGAAACATTTCAAATTACAAGACACTGGATGGTCTCAGGAAACATTTCAAATTACAAGACACTGGATGGTCTCAGGAAACATTTCAAATTACAAGACATTGATGGTGTCAGGAAACACTTCAAATTACAAGACATTGATGGTGTCAGGAAACACTTCAAATTACAAGACATTGATGGTGTCAGGAAACACTTCAAACTACAAGACATTGAAGGTGTCAGGAAACACTTCAAATTACAAGACACTGGAACACTCGATCTTAAGCTCTGTAGCCATTGTCATGATGCTCCATTGGTACATTAAATGGTACCTCAGTATCTTTACTAAAGATATAACAGCATAGTGTTGATGGTCAGTTAGGCGACATGGCCTTTAACAATCTGACACACTTGCCGATTCACTAGCACATTCATACAAGAACACATTTGCTTCACAGTAAGTCCAGTTTTTTTTTCCTTAAAGCGACACTCCCGTTCTGTGTTTCTTAAAAGAAAAATCGACAAGATTGTTCTCTCAACCGAATACAAATTTCGCCAGTGTGTGGCCAGAGTGGTCTCTGCCTGGTGGCCATAAAAGAGCGCAGTATTTGTTCTCCATTCGTTAAGCAAGCAAAAGGCAGGGGGAAAAACTCCTCCTGAGAAGCATCAAGATAAAAGCCCAGATAGAATGATCGTCTTGGTATTTTTTTTTTCTTGCACAGCTTTATGTGACGTAGTCTGCGTTTTAAAGTGACGTCATTTTACTCTTTTTTTTTTTATTTAAATACTTTTGTTATGTTGTGTTTCTGATTTTTTGTTTTGTTTCGGAAGGTTAGGTTTTTGGGTTTTCTCGTCTTTGTTTGTTTTGTTTCTTTTGGCCTATTGGTTTTTCACATGTGTCGGGTGCGTGCGTGCCTGTGTGTGTGGGGAACCTTCACTTGTAGTAACAACAGCTCAAGACTTATACAAAAATCTATTTAAAAAAGACAAAACAACAATAACAAAAAATAATAATTTAATTTATGTTAACAATCCTAATGTCGGCTCAAGGCGCTGTGATACAAACATAGACCTAAGAGCTACAATGACAAACTCATCTACAACTTTTTGAACAGATAGGTCTTAACTTAAGGTTTGATCCAAAGTGCTAAACAATTGCTTGGTTTCTTGGAGTCGAAGTGTTCTCCCTTTGTCCTAACGTTTTAACGTGATCAAGTCTTCATCATGTGATCAAGCGTTCTTCACGTGATCAAGCGTTCATCATGTGATCAAGCGTTCTTCACGTGATCAAGCGTTCATCATGTGACAGTGCTCATCATATGACAAGTTTCGCTACAAATCAACAATCACTCACAACATCGTATTTTCTTTCCTGTCCACACATTAATGTAAACAAATATATAAATCAATCTTTACAAAACCAAACAAATCTATTCTGACTTGATTGCTTTTTGTCTGTCTACAGTGCCAGGGGATCAGCCCAAGAGGAATAAAGTGCAATAGTATTTTTTAAATAATCGATAGAGCCTTGATATGTATTAGGTCATAGAATGTGTATTACGTCATTTCATGTTTAATTGGGTCATTTCATGCGTATTCGGTCATATTATATATATATATTTATTTATTTATCATAGGCGTAGTCAGGGAGGGGTTGGGGTTCAACCCCCCCAAATGAAATCCCCCTCCCCGCAGGGGGGGGGTGGAGTTTAGTGACTGATCTTTTGCTTTAATTTTGTTTATTTTAGGTGAAATTTTAATACTAAACCATCACTTGCCCTAGCACAGCCAAGGGGGTTTTGAGTTTAAAACCCCCCTACCATGGGGTTTTGAGTTTGAAAACCCCTACTAAGGGGTCTTGAGTTTGAAACCCCTACAAGGGGTTTTGAGTTTAAAACCCCTTATCAGGGGGTTTTGAGTTTGAAAACCCCTACCAGGGGGTTTTACGTTTAAAACCCCCTACCAGGGGTTTTAAGTTTAAGAACCCCTACCAGGGGTTTTAAGTTTAAACCAACCTACCATGGGTTTTGAGTTTGAAATCCACTACCAAGGAGTTTTGAGTTTAAATCCCCCTCTTCTCTAAAAAAAAATGCAAACGACAATCTCCAAATTCCAAGAGCACATCTAAGGAAGATTTTGATTTTAAACCCTTCTCCAAAACTTACGATAAATCCCTCTTCAATAGAAAAAAGCAAATTACACACTCAAAATTGTATGAGCGTAGCCAAAGGGGTTTGAAGCTAAACAATAAATCTTCAAAATAAAAAAACAAAACAAATTTCGCTATTAAAATGTTATGAGCGTAGCCAAGCCTATTGGGTGTTTTTGTTTAAATTTCCCTTCAGATGGGTTTGATGCTAAAAAATACCTCTTCAATGTAAAAAAAAATCAAATTACACACTAAAATTCTCTGAGCATAGCCAAGCCAATGGCTTGACAAAAAGAATTACGCATAATAAGAGTTGCGATGACATCCTAGTACAACTTGGCGCCACACTTTCATAGAGGTCCTCAGAACAGGTGGGAAGAGGCTTCAGACATTGCCAGAGACAGATTTTGTGGAAACAGCTTGCCAGCAAATGCGCCGAACGGCGCGGGAGGGTCTAAGTCGGAAAGAATAGCACATAAGGTTTTTGAAATAAAACTTTTTAATAGCAAAATGATGCACTGTAGGTACCTAAGAATATGCATTTAATTGGCTTTTAATACTAGAAATAGTGCTTAGCGGCGGGGCTCCGCCCCGTGCTGGGGAGCTCTAAGCGCTCCTCCGACCCCTTGCTGGCAAGGGCGTGGAGTCGACAATTTTTTTCACTAACTCCAGGAAGAACCTATTCTAGGGCACAATAAACCTCTTCCAAAAGAATGAAGGATCAGAATGTAATAAAGATTAACTATGTACACACACACATTCATATATATATATATATATCTATATTATAAAGTAGAATGTGAGGGGTATGTATGGATGTATGTATGTATGTATGTATGTATGTTACTTATAGACATCAAAACCGCTTGACCAATCTTGATAAAACTAGGCAGGAATGTTCCTTGGGTACTAACTTAGACCGTAGTGTATGTATTGTAGCCCTAAAACAAACTTAAGACCCTCAAAAAAAAAAAAAAGTTGTCCGACTCTATTACAGCTATAGTATTTTATGGATCTAGGCCATGTCTACAATGTTGACATTAGAAAAGATAGAAAGGATTTAGACCTAGATCTAATTTTAAGAAATACACTTTGCGCAGATAGTTTTTTACTTTGACACATGAAAAGACAAAAGAAGATCCATTGATTTCATTATATAATAAAATTAACCTTCAATTTTGTGTTTCAAAAGCATTTTTTACATTAATTAGCTCCTTATATCTGTCATTACAGATTTCCTGACGAACATTCTTTCATTAGACAATTCCGTAATGAATCGCGTACTAAATATTAATTCGTTTAATTGTTTACTTTATAATCCCATCCCTAGATCTAAAACTCTAATTCAACTCTAAGATGATAAAACTTCTCTTCGCACAGATAGTTTTATACTTTAACACATAAACATATTAATTAAAGTCCATTCATTTCATATTTTGATCAAATAAACATTCAAATTTGGTTTTCTAAAGCTACATTCGTTTACGAAGGCTACGAAGCCGAGTTGAGATAGGCCTAGATCTATATTCATTCATGAATCGCGTACTAAACATTATTTCGTTTAATTATTCACTTTATAATCCCATTTATTTAACAAAGCTATCGCTCTTTTCGTTTTTAATAGATAAGAATGTGTCGACTTCGGGTAAACCCATTTTCGCAAAACTTATCTTATCTTATCTTATATAATACAGACGTTACTTCAAAAAAGAAGATGAAATAACGTGAAAGGATCATTAGCTACGTTTAACATACATCTAAATCCAATCCACTAGATTATCCAAAAGCATTTTTTACATAAATTAGTTCCTGATATCTGTGACTATAGATTTCATGGCGAACATTATTTCATTAGACATTACCAAAATGGTTACACATTAACACATCTCTCTACTGAGTCTATTCCTAGGCCTAGGTCTAAAACTCTTATTGAACTCTAAGATGATAAAACTTCTTTTCGCAAAGATAGTTTTATGTTTTAAACATATTAATTATTGTCCATTCATTTCATATTTTAATCAAATTAACATTCAAATTTGTTTTTCTAAAGCATTTTTAATATATTCGTTCGCTGTTCGCTAAAGCTGCGTAGCCGTGTTGAGATAGGCCTATATTCATTCATGAAAAAAAGTTCACGCATGCGCAGCACAGAATGAACTCAATAGTCTATTAAAGCCAATTTTTAACTCTAGATTAGTGTAGATTTAGATCTATGTCTACCTCAAGATCTACTTTATACTTTATACACATGAACATACAAAATTTAGTCTATTCATCTCAAATTTTAATCAAATATATGTAGGCCTACAAGCAAATGTTTTAATTTGAAAAAAAAAATGGATTTAAATTAAGCCTATTAGCTATTTTGATTTGATAGCTTCATTCACACTATTTTTACATTGACACATTCGCTTTACTTATTACATTATTATTTCGTTTAATTGTTTACAAAACACTCTCAGTGCATGACTATATCGAAAGTAATGCGCAAATAAAGACCCGCGGGTCGCGGGTAACATATGTCTAGTATATATATATATATATATATATATATATATATATATAATTTTCGGGGGGGGGGGGGAGACCCCCCTCCAAACCCCACATCCCCGAAAAAAAATCCTGGCTACGCCCATGATATATATATATATATATATATATACATGTGTGTGTGTGTGTGTACAGAGATGATAGATAGATAGATAGATAGATAGATAGATAGATAGATAGATAGATAGATAGATAGATAGATAGATAGATAGATAGATCATCTCTACATAAATATTCCAGCTCGGCAGACAGTTCCTAATGTCCACGGTTTCCATCAAATTCACTGAAGCTCCAAGAACGAGAACTCTCTGAACTCTGTCATGAACTAAACTGCAGTTTACCTCCCTTCCAATGGACTGCTCGAGATTTATGTTCCACTAAAACGTGGTCTAGTCACTAACACCTTACCATGTACTCACCACCTTACAACGATCTCAACTCTCAGGATCAACGTTGCTTTTTGCTGTTTCATTTCCCTAGCAGACGACACAGCATTGCATAATAAAGGCATCTCTTTGACTTCACCTTATTTAGATCGAAGACTTCAATCTAGTTTTATTCAAAATCATCACATTTGGGGCAAAGAGAGAGAGTGACAGAAAGAGAGGGAAAGACAGACAGAGAGATTGCAGATATAAAAATGTCCTGTATGGGAAGCCAAGTAACATATAAACACGCCGCTTTCATCGACTAGCAGGCCACGTAAATAAAGTCGATCTGTCGGTACAGTCCGCGGGCAGTAAATCTTTCCCGAGGAAATGGTGTGTTTACTTAAAATGCATTTATTGAAGGGAATTTTTTTTTAGTTTTCATTTGGACACACGAATGAAAAAAAAAAAACGTGAAAACTCTGTTTTTCTTTGCTCTTAATTTTCACCTAACCCTAACCTTTACTCTTTCTTGTGTCATTGACCTTTTCTCTTCCAGAGCTTAAAACATTTTACAATAAATGAGCTGCAGCAAATGACTAGCCGGAAAGCGTGGTATCTTAAAGTTTGTCCAATGTTCGACATGTTTTGGATTATTCCAAAGTTGAAAATAATCTACTTCCTCGTCCAACCCTCGACGACGGGGGGGGGGGCAGCGGGCAGGGTTTGAACCCGGGACCACCGAGACGACCGAACAACTGTCCAGCGCACATACAGCACGTCCAGGCAGAATTGTGCGTTCAAACTTTCCTCCGCATTCTCTACATTTGTGTTTCATCTTTTGGTTAATGCTCTGAAACATTTTTTTTAAATAAACAAGAAAGGGGACTGGAACTCAGAACACCGACAATGTCAAGAGAAGCACTAGCTTTAAAACCATCTCGTCGCTGAGATATAGTGAAATAAGTGTGTTGTATCCAGGGGGAGGGTCTTTCAATCATTTATAGAGTACACACTAAATCACGTTTATATTCTATTATTATGGGTTATGATGTTCTCTAGTCTAGAGATCCAGCACTTGGAGGCTAGCCAATGATCGTAAGTTCGTATTTATAACTAATAAGAGATTGTAAATGATTTCTACCGACAGTAGGATTAAAGTGGAGACCAGTTTTTTACATTCGTCACCTAACATTTTTGTCAAGAGTTGGCGACACCAATTTTACAACAAAGGCTCAGACCTACTTCCTATGTACTAAATTCAGCCATTGGTTTTCTAACATGTACATGTGAGGCGAAAGTACAACAAACATAGAGGTGTTTAAAATTGAAATCTATAACATACGAGTGGACACTATCTTGACTTTGTTGTATTGTATAACAATTATTTTTCTGCGCCCTTGTCAGATCGCGACGTTACATTGCGAGTGATATATTGTATGTAGACAGTAGCCCCTCCCCATAAATGAACAAAATTGAAATCTTAGCTTTGGTTTGAACACTTAAGCTCACAGTTCACTAAGTAAGTTCACTAAGTTCACTAGTGATGGTCATCTTGTGTGATACCTTGGCACTCAGCTCAAAACAATGGGGAAAACTGTCACGTCTCAAAGGTCCAGTGTTTCTATGTTGTTATTACTTTGGTATTTGACGAGTTATCGGCAGTGCCCTGTAGGATTAGCTGCATGTTGATTAATCAAAGTCCACCAGGGAGTGTGGTACTTAACACGTCACGACTTTCCAATCAATAAATTACAACTTTTCATTTGTCTTGCTTTGTAAACTGACAGCGTAAGACTTGTTTATAGGTCACTGAAACACACACACGCAAACCAGACTTAATTGAATTCAATTGATACTCAATCACAAATACACACCTATAACAAGGTTACAAAGTTAGTTTGTGAGGAAACACAAACTCAAAATCGGCCCCGACTCGGTCCATCCAAGCAGATAAAAAGGCAGATTTCAATATTTGCAAAACGAATATCAGAATGAAATTCTATCAAAGGCAAATGATAGAGAAGAATGGCGAAAGAAGGTTGACAGATCTTGTGTTGTGCCCCAATGGTCCAGCTAACCAAGGGATAGATGAAAGTGAAGGTGAAGTTCGATGTGAACCTGGCCAAACTGATGTCATATATAAGGCTTGTCTTCAAGTCCGAAGATTAGTGAGGAATGCAGTATTTCCCGTGGTTGCGCAGCCCCAGCTGTGACCTACATATTTTTCCACATCCAGGGCAAGCATAACCATTGTCCGCAGGTGGTCGATTTAGATTTTCTTTTCGCCGTCTGCGTCTGTCTTTGGCAGCGGAGTGCTCTCTTCTATGTCAGCTAAGGAAAGTTGACGCCTAAGCTGGTCTTTAAAGCGTTTCCGAGGGGCACCTGTTACCTTTACCACCTTTTAGCTCACCAAAAAAGACTGCCTTTGGCATTCGTTCGTCTCCCATACGGGATACGTTCCCTGCCCATCGTAACTTTCGGACCATAAGAAGTCTCTCTATACTGTCTATATCATGTCATATAATGATTATCTAATTGATCTAATTGTTTTGTAAAAAGTCAATCTCTAATTCAAAGTCTCAAGGAACAAGGTTACAAAGACAGTTTGTGTGGAAATACAAACTCAAAATCGGTCCCCGAAGTGGTCCAGCCAGGCAGGTAAAAAGGTCGGTATCAATATTTTCATAAAGAACATCAGAATGAAATTCTATCAAAGACAAATGACTGAGAAGAATGGAGAAAGAAGGTTGACAGATCTTGTATTTTGTCCCAGCGGTCTAGCAGACCAAATGTTAGGTGAAAGTGAATGTGAAATTAAATGCGACCGAGCCTAACTTATAATGAATATCTAATTGATCTAATTGTTTTGTAAAGGGTCAATCTCTTATTCAAATCATCAAAAAAATGACAAGATATTTTCGTAAAAAAAAAAAAATCCTTTAGTTTAGTGATCATAGTATGCCGCATTTCACGAGATAATATGAAAACCTGCTTATTAATTGTTGTTTTTAATTATGTCCAACTTATATGCATTCTAAATAGCTTTTTTTCTCTTAAAAAAATGTAAACATTATTTTGGGGTAAACTCTGTATTTAATAGGATAGAACTTACATAACGTAGCAATACAAATGTAAAAAAATATTTAAAAAAAAAAGTCTAAAACCATTTGCATAAATATATTAAATATATGGTAAGTAGTCATCTCCCTTACTAAATAGCCCCTAAGTGTTTGTTACTATTAATAGTGAATAGTTGTAAAAATGATGTATTTTTAGAATTGTGATTATTTGTGACTTAAAATCCAAAATTACAGGTAAATAGGCGAACAGCGTTAAAAAAAACACACAATTAAGAAAAACATACAGAAAATATATTTTTTAAAAAGCGTATATACACACACACACACACACACACACACATATATATATATATATATGTATATATATATATATATATATATATCAATTAGTTTCTCAAAACGCTTTGATTCTTCTATCACATGTCTGAACCAGCAGGGAAAGGGATGTAGGGAGAACAAATGGGGTATCCATGTCAATGTTACCATGATCGCTTTTTAAATACATATATAAAAGCAAAAAATTGAACGACCAGAATTCGAAATCAAGGACTCGAGCCTCCTCTGGCATACACACTAACCACTGTGCCAGCAAAGTTCTCATGAAAATATAAAGCTTTATTCTTAGTTTCAATATTTAAAGCGGCGACCTATTAAGTGAATGAATATAATTATATTATAATGGACCAAAATAAAAATTATAATGCATTAGGGCGGTTGCATTTTTAAGAAATAGATTCTTTGAATTTCAATCAGGATTTAAAAGTATTTTCATATTATAGTGTAGAGATAACTGCATGAATAAGTACAATTCTTTTTGAAACAAATAAAAAGGAATACAGAATGTAAGTTTTGTGACGAAATGGATTATTTCAGGCAAAGGTTAGCAAACTTCAGTCCCCCCCCCCCCACCCGGCACTGAAAATTAACACTTCTATTTTTTTTTTAAATACTTAGTGGTACGACAAGTCCAATAACTCTATGAAATGAACGCATGAAAATCTGATAAATCTAGAGTTATTCTTCCTGTCCCTTCTCCACATTTTGACATCTAAGATCAACAGAAGCTGCATGAAGTCATGTGTTTGTTCGCCACTGCAAGACATAATGCCTAAACTAACATTGGTTGGAAGCTACCCACTCAATCAATACACAGCTCTGAACATTTCTTACAATACAAACAGTCCTGGGTACCATAGCAAACATTTTAGTTTCCCAAATCTCACGGCAGCTTCAAATCGCCAAACAGAATTTGTTTTATGCTCTGAGACAATGCCACATATATCTGACATCCTGACATATGAAGTAAGCTTATAGACTGTCAAAAAGTATGAGTAACTTGGTTCAAATAATTTTGCATATCTTGCACATTTCTCAAATAAACCCGTTTTGCTTTACATTATTTTTGTTTGTTATACATGTTTCAAATGTTCCTTCAGAATTTTTAAAGAAACTTACATCTTAGCTCAAACAACTCGCAGGACGACGGAGCGGGCAAGGTTCGAACCCGGGACCATGGAGAGCACCGAAAATCCGTTCAGAGCTCATACCACACGACCAGACAGCCATAGTTCAAGACTTCAAGACACACACATACACTCGTGCATGCAAAGACTTTCATCATCCTCATCAGCCGACTTTTGACTTGGGTCGTAAATGTGCTGTGACGGTTCGCGTAACCAAATCTCTTCGCTTGGTCCATTCTTTCGAGCTGTGGAAACATTTTGTTTTAAAACAATTCCTAACAGCACATGTGGAAACACTCTCATATCTCTAATCGTATAGAAACACTCTCATATCTCTAATCATATAGAAACACTCTCATATCTCTAATCGTATAGAAACACTCTCATATCTCTAATCATATAGAAACACTCTCATATCTCTAATCATATAGAAACACTCTCATATCTCTAATCATATAGAAACACTCTCATATCTCTAATCATATAGAAACACTCCCATATCTCTAATAATATAGAAACACTCTCATATCTCTACTCATATAGAAGCACTCTCATATCTCTAATTATATAGAAACACTCTCATATCTCTAATCATATAGAAACACTCTCATATCTCTAATCATATAGAAACACTCTCATATCTCTAATCATATAGAAACACTCTCATATCTCTACTCATATAGAAACACTCTCATATTTCTAATTATATAGAAACACTATCATATCTCTAATCATATAGAAACACTCTCATATCTCTAATCTATAGAAACACTCTCATATCTCTACTCATATAGAAACACTCTCATATCTCTAATCATGTGGAAACACTCTCATATCTCTAATTGTTCTTAATCTAGAGTTTGTCCACCACGTGCATGTAAAGAATAGATTGCTACAGCTTCAGTCCAATGACCAGTGGCCTGATAGATGAGTCTCCCAATGGGTTGTGAGGATCAACTCATTTAATAGCATTTTAATAGGCACTCAAGATGATTGATATGCTAAACAGAGGACTACATTCTTGCAGCCAGGGACAGACCATGACAAATGAGACTGTCTATATATAGGCTTGGACTACTTTGTCCTAGACCTGACCAAATACCTTATTTGTGACTTTTGTGGGCGTGTGAAGTGTACACTAGAGAAAGATCTAAGTAACCGATACCTAATGTGGTCTATAGTGTCCCAAGAGATACATATCAAGATTTTTTTTAAATCATTAGGAATCTGTAGGAATTTAATACAGATGTATATCAGCAGATTTCTAAAGGCTCGACTCCAGAAAGCAATATTAACATTCTTCACGTTGCAAAGAAATATCAGAATTTTTTACTTCAGAAAGAAATATCAACATTTTTACTTCAGAAAGCAATATCAACTTTCTTGACTTTACATAGCAATATCAACATTCTTCACTTTAAAAAATCAACATTCTTGACTTTAAAAAATCAACATTCTTGACTTTAAAAAATAAATATTGACATTCTCGACTAAACAAATTAATATCAAATTTCTGGACTTCTGTGAGAAATATCAACATTTTTTTACGAGAGAAAGAGGGAGAGAGAGAGAGAGAGTTCTGTTAGGGATTAATATAACTCAAAGCACATCACACATTTTAGAACTGAACGCCTGATTATAGCATCACAACAAGCTTGTGAAACTAATCGTTTACCTATAGATTTAGTTGTATATGTTTACTTCGTAAGTCCAAGGACTATTTAGTTCTATATGTTTACTTCGTAAGTCCAAGGACTATTTAGTTCTATATGTTTACTTCGTAAGTCCAAGGACTATTTAGTTCTATATGTTTACTTCGTAAGTCCAAGGACTATTTAGTTGTATATGTTTACTTCGTAAGTCCAAGGACTATTTAGTTCTATATGTTTACTTCGTAAGTCCAAGGACTATTTAGTTCTATATGTTTACTTCGTAAGTCCAAGGACTATTTAGTCCAAGTTCTCTAACAGAGCATTAAGGCTGTAAGTGGCGCTGTGAGACGTTTCATTACAGCCCCAGTATCCGAGCTAAAACCCACTCACTGATTGGGTTACCTGTCACCGAACCAGCAAACCTCAAGCACAAATCCACGCAAAGGGAAGAAACTCGTTTACATCTCCGACTTGTCTGCTAAAGTCTGTCAGGCAAGGGCCGGCAACTCTATCTAGTTTTGTCCATGAAAACTTTTCGGACCTTTCCCCATCTCGCACAAGTTGATCCGATTTGCATGTTAAACTGTCTCAGGCCGAAACCTCTTCCCCTCTCATACCTAGTTCCATACAATTGTGCTGGTCTTCTCTCCATAATAGCTAAATATCAGAGTTGAAGACTTTCTGTTTTGCTACAGTTTGAAGACAATAAACAATAGATTACATCCAATGTGAATATAATGGTATAAAGTTGGTAGAGGGCTATTTACATACATAAGAACAAAATGCTAATGCATTGATTTCACTGAGCTAGACTTCATATTTCCAGTAAACCTTGAGCTATTTCTTTACTATTGACTATAGACAATGTGGGATGGTAAAGTTATCCCTTTAAGTCCTTGCAATCTATGGATCCAGGTCACGTAAAGGTCATCTACTTCGTTAACGCCGTTAACGATGGTGTCATGTGGCCAACACAATGAAAAAAGCGCATTTACTTTCCCAAACTTCAGGTAGGCTTACTCATTGGAGTTAAGGGAATTTGGGAGCGTCTTTAAAATCCCGAGGTTCAAAATTGCACAGTCCTTATCGGCGTTCGAACTTCAGTTCGGAAGCTAAGCGCATTACCACTCAGTCACCAAGCCCATCACAAAGCGGGAAGTTCGAGTCTTAATTTTTAGTTGCATAACTTTGTGTATATTTTTTTTTTTGTTTATTTGAATAACATTTTCTTTTAATCGGACGTACCTTTTTGTTTGGTCCTCAGGTAGTGGTCAGAGTTGAGCATCGAATTTTAGACAGAACTATATTTCACTAGGTCAAAGCTAGGACCTTCTGCAGGATGAAGACTGTGAGCAGGGTTGGAACACGAGACCGTCGTCACGACAGTCCGAAGGAAGCGCATGTAGACTCAGTACTTGGAGGAGAATGTAACTTTAAAACTGGAGGATAGACAACAGGACCCGGTGACTTTTACTTTCACCAACCAATTTCTTTAGCAGCTGGTGGAGTCAGGTGGACATAGGGACTGGCTAAACTAACGTATAGAGCATTTCATTTTGATTGAAAAAAAAAAGTCGGGGAGGGGGGGGGGGTCACAAGTGCTGAAAAAAAAATATATTCAGACTCTTTCGTTTTGATAAAATACAAATATAAACATCTATAATTTTTATCATATTAATGGCAAGGTTTTCGATTCCGAAGATTAAGGTTGAGTGCAGTGTTTCACATGACTACGCAAATCCAGTTGCGACCTACATATTTTCCCGCAAATCTTTTATCCGCAGGCGGTCTGTTTTAGTTTTCTTTTCGTCTTCTGCGCCTGTCTTCAATCGCGTGGCTTTTCTTTGGGTCTCAAATGTTTGTCCCGCAGCCTTTGTGAGGGCTCATATTAACTTACGTTAGAACTAGCTAAGAATTTCTAGAAAATTCAATTCCGAAAAATTGGGGCGTGTGAGCGTTGACTATTGGAGATGTAATGCGGCTAAATACTTTAGATCAGAAAGATGTGGGGTTTTTTTTTAGACATCTCTATGGTCTTATGTCTAGAGGTTGGTTTGCTTGATACTGCGTTACTGCTAGGCGTTCGCTTGGTTCTGCGTTACTGCTAGGTGTTGCCAGTTTCCCGGGTCGCTGGTTCATGCCCTGGTTGGTGCAGTCCCTCATTTACTTGACACTTAATTCACTATATTCTCTCATTAAAGATGTGGTCTCTAGTGCCTTGATATGTGCAATATATAAGTATCTTTCACTGTATTTGCAAAGGTGGTTAAATGATAGTTAAGATAAAAAAATGTGTGAATCACTGACTTTATTTTTTTACAAAGTTTACATTAACTCACTCCATCTGTCTGTCTGTCCGTCTGTCTGTCTGGTATATATTTTGTACACGTTATTTCTCCCGGTTCTCATTTTCGGATCTGACAGGGGACCCGCAATTATCAGTAAGCCTATCACTATCAGTCAGTCAAGGCTTTTGTCGCAGGCTTTTAAAGATGTAGGACTTAAGGATTATAGATATTTTGTATCTCGCACGACCGATGTATTTTATTCACCGACTGGCGCCTATTGCGTTAGAGTTGCTTCCTATATATGTTGTAAACTAAATATTTATATAATGATTTAATTAATAGTAATAGACGTAATTGTAGAAAAAATAAATAGAAGAAGGGCCTCGCAAGAATCCATCAAATTAGGCCTCGCAATGCGTAATTGGCCCTGGCTGTAAATGTGTAGTTCTTTCCCTTACATAAGCTTAGTTTTTTTTTTGCTTGTTTCATTGTTGTTACAACTTTTAATGAAGCGAAATGATTCATGAACGAGTTAAACTAATGCAATAGTTTGAATCAAGTGTACTCTCTAACACTACCGCATGACACAAAGAAAGCGCATGTTTGCAGCGCCACCTATGTTACAGCGGCCAGCCTAGATAAGTGACATTGTATGTTGGTGAGGCTTGATTCAACTCCGGGAGTGCTCCGATGCCAAAGGAATAACAACCACATTACGAGAGAGCTTAGAGAGAGAGACAATGAGAGAGGGTGGGCGGGGATACGTTAGCCTGGAGCTACAGTTAATGAGGTTGCCAAACAGACTATGCCAGAGTTTGTGTACTATTTTTATTGTTATTAATACTATCATTCCCAATGCAATGAAATACAGTTCTGTCTGTTGACATGGGGACAAAATGGCTGACGATAATGAAGTGACAAAACAAAAGGGACAGACACGAGGTCAATAGGGGCGGGGCTCGGCTCTATAGCATGGCGCCCATAGTTGGGAGGGGGGGGGTCATTTAGAAGTCAGATACATCATCAAATGCTGATGCAAGGGTTGGGTTGGGTGAAATTTCTTCTTGGTACTTACGCTACGTATTTGTAGCGAAACAGTGTTGAGCTCTTGCTGCTACAGTAGTGGCTGGACAACTCATCCGATACATTGAAATATATTTTTATTTGAATCAAGTTGCTTTCAAGAGCCAATTTTGTTTTAGCTTAAGGTTAATATGTATGGAGATAATCAGGATAAATCGAGATTACTTTTACGAAATATGTCTTAGTTTGAATAAAGGTACATTCTTAAACAAACTTAGTGAAGTATTTGTATTATTTAACTTGTTATATTTTTATGCAAATATTATTTTATATTAGAATGATACTAATTGTGAACAATTAACTTGCATTTTCTTAAACTGTAAAGGTCCAATTTGTTTGTTGTTGTTTTGTATTTTAATCGTGATTCCAAAGTCAAATCGATAGTCGATTTCTTAATTTAGTTTTGATAAGGTTCCTGCTTGAAAATTATTGTACTCATAAATATCTTACTTAGACTTAGGTCCTCCTTCGCCGTTTGGCGCATTGGGCGACAAGTTGTCTGTCACTGGCAATGTTTGAAGCCTCCTCCCACCTGGTGCCCACTGTTCTGAGGTCTTCCAAGTAGGTGTGGCGCAAAGGTATACGAGGACGTCCCTGTCTAGGCCCCCCCCCAAAAAAAAAATAATTTAAAGAACAGTAAAGGCTAATTTCTTAAGTTGTTCAAACGAGTCAGGAATTTTGTTTCAGATGTTAACAAAAAACATTTCTTCCCTCTCCAGAACTTCAAAGCAGAGACCAGTTCTACTGTAAACTTAATTCCCTTCATAAGAGTTCTTAGCGTCACTAGACGCTCGAATTTTGAGCTCCATAATTTGTAAAACTGACAATATCAATATTTTAGGGCGAAAATTTGATCTTTGTAAGCGTGGCCTTCAGAGTTTGTTTGTTATATGTTGAACAAAGTCCCTAACGTCGCTTTGCTGTTTCTCAAGAATTTCAACCTGTCAAGAAAAGTTAACTTCATATTGAACAATGTTGTTTTGAAATAGCAAAAGTCAATTTTAGAACTATTTTCTCGACACTATTTCATGAGGTAGGAAAGTGAGTTTTTCTCTTTCAACATCTTCGTCAACACGTGACAATATCTTTATGAAGGAAATTAGTTCTTCCCACATGAACAAAAATTGTTTTGTTGGGTTTTTTTTTCTTGTAACTTAACGATTCAGTTCATTTAGAAGAGATGTAACATTCTCCATCCAAACAAAATGTCTGGTCACCAGATGTAACATTCTCCATCCAAACAAAATGTCTGGTCACCAGATGTAACATTCTCCATCCAAACAAAATGTCTGGTCACCAGATGTAACATTCTCCATCCAAACAAAATGTCTGGTCACCAGATGTAACATTCTCCATCCAAACAAAATGTCTGGTTCCACAGTTCGTTAGCTTTGCTTTGTAACACTGTTCTCTATAAGAAATGTTTTTATTTCAGCAAACAATGTAGCGAGGTATCTTAATAAGGCAAGTTAGTCAATGATATTCCATGGTAAAATCCCATTCTTTACCGGGTTAGAAACTCGAGATACTCGGTTTGGGGGCCAAGCGCTTTTACACTCAGCCAACACGTTACCTTCTTTCAGTAAAAGCTTTTCATTGATTAAAATTTGTGTACATATTGTTTTCTTGTCTTCTTTTTCACTAGATCTGTCTTTTTAGAATATGTCATGTGACTTCATTGAGCAGAACAAAATTACCCGGCTGTAAAGGGCAATGATGCCAAGTTTAGTCAATGTCTATTTCAATTACATAAGGAATTTATATTGGAATACATAGGAAATGATCAATCTGAAAGGGCATCCTGATGTATTTTTAAGAGCGCTTGCGTCACCTGAAAATTATTTATGTAAAATCCGTCATCCCAACCACGCAACTAAATCCCTAAAGCCTTAGTGCTACATCTCTCTAAAGCCTTAGTGCTACACCTCTCTAAAGCCTTAGTGCTACACCTCTCTAAAGCCTTAGTGCTACACCTCTCTAAAGCCTTAGTGCTACACCTCAGTTATCTGATAAAGTTAAAATGTAAAACAAAAACAATGTATTTATTAATTAGCCGTGTACTAATTGCGAGACATCTTCTCTGATTATCTCGCGTGTGTCATCACTGATAAGCTTCGCTTTGGTCGAATGGTATGAAGACCAGCTTGTCGATGCAGTGTAACGTTTTTCAATCAGTCTCATTTGGAGTCTCTTAAAGCGTTGCTGTGAAATGAATGTCATCGCCTGGTGCAACCCTAGTACATGTTTGTCTAGGGACACAGAACCATCAACATCCATTAGAACGTATGGGCTTGTATTGAGAAATAAGTCAAACACTGTTGCAGATGTTCCTACATGGCTGAAAGACTTAGCTTGTTTTTTTTTTTTTTTTGGTGTATCCGGTGTACACACTACAGGAAGTGTTGATAAGCTAGGTGTTTTAATGTCAGTGCTTTAATATTTGTGCACTTTTTAGCACTGCAGAATCCAATTTCAAAAGCACTTCCGTTAGTTTCATAAACTAATTTCTATACAGAGGAGGTAGTAGACTTTCACTCTAGAACTTACAACTTATTGAAAGTTCAGCTGCCACATATTGAGATCTTGTTGGAATTACAACTCAATTCTTTTTTTTTTGTTAGTTGGCAACAGTGAAGCGTCCTTGACCTTATTTAGTTCATGGTGAGACTCCGCACTGGACTTAAGGTGGGGTCCACCCATCAACTCAACACATGGGAGAGGGGGGGCTCCATCGCTGAAACAAAAAAAAAAGGTCGAGTCCAACAGAAACCCTGCAGCAATGCGAGAGGATGTTTCGAGTGACCCGGGAAGTCATGCAGCAATGCGAGAGGATGTTTCGAGTGACCCGGGAAGTCATGCAGCAATGCGAGAGGATGTTTCGAGTGACCCGGGAAGTCATGCAGCAATGCGAGAGGATGTTTCGAGTAACCCGGGAAGTCATGCAGCAATGCGAGAGGATGTTTCGAGTGACCCGGGAAGTCATGCAGCAATGCGAGAGGATGTTTCGAGTAACCCGGGAAGTCATGCAGCAATGCGAGAGGATGTTTCGAGTAACCCGGGAAGTCATGCAGCAATGCGAGAGGATGTTTCGAGTAACCCGGGAAGTCATGCAGCAATGCGAGAGGATGTTTCGAGTAACCCGGGAAGTCATGCAGCAATGCGAGAGGATGTTTCGAGTAACCCGGGAAGTCATGCAGCAATGCGAGAGGATGTTTCGAGTAACCCGGGAAGTCATGCAGCAATGCGGGAGGATGTTTCGAGTAACCCGGGAAGTCATGCAGCAATGCGAGAGGATGTTTCGAGTAACCCGGGAAGTCATGCAGCAATGCGAGAGGATGTTTCGAGTAACCCGGGAAGTCATGCAGCAATGCGAGAGGATGTTTCGAGTAACCCGGGAAGTCATGCAGCAATGCGAGAGGATGTTTCGAGTAACCCGGGAAGTCATGCAGCAATGCGAGAGGATGTTTCGAGTAACCCGGGAAGTCATGCAGCAATGCGAGAGGATGTTTCGAGTAACCCGGGAAGTCATGCAGCAATGCGAGAGGATGTTTCGAGTAACCCGGGAAGTCATGCAGCAATGCGGGAGGATGTTTCGAGTAACCCGGGAAGTCATGCAGCAATGCGGGAGGATGTTTCGAGTGACCCGTGAAGTCATGCAGCAATGCGAGAGGATGTTTCGAGTGACCCGGGAAGTCATGCAGCAATGCGGGAGGATGTTTCGAGTGACCCGGGAAGTCATGCAGCAATGCGAGAGGATGTTTCGAGTGACCCGGGAAGTCATGCAGCAATGTGAGAGGATGTTTCGAGTGACCCGGGAAGTCATGCAGCAATGCGGGAGGATGTTTCAAGTGACCCCGGAAACCCATGCGTCAAGGGCAGGTTAAGTCTCGCAGGCCGTAGTTTGGGCATGACTGGACTAAAGTTAACAAATATGTAGGATGTGTCGTTAAATAAAAACACAGATGGCAATAGAGTTTTGTTTAAAACAAAAGCTTAAGTTTGAAAAAAAAAAGTTCATAGATTAAAACGAAAAGAAAAATGTTATTTAATAATTAATGTAAATACAATGTATGTGTTGTTTTGACATTTGATCTAAGTTCTAAAAGAAGTGCACACAATGTATTGCAAGGTTTTGAAAATGAATAGTTTAATTATACTTCCATACCTCTGACACAAATCGATACTGTGACCTCATTCTACTTTATTCTAGAAACGGAGTCAGGTCAAAGAAAGTCACAAGAGTAAGCAGGTGTTAATTATAATTAACCAATCAGAGAAAGATGTCGGGGGGAGAAAAAAGTCAGTTTCTCGAAGTTCAGGATAATGTTGAATTGAGAATCAATGAATTGTTTGAATTGATGTGTTTGAAGAAGCTCATAACAGAATGAAAAAAAAAAAGAACACCAAAGTTTCTTCAGTTGTAATCATTTCCTATTTCCCCGGCAAACAGTTCTGTTTGTGTCATTGAATATACATAGAGAAAAATAAGAATTGTATTAAAAAGACAATCATACACATAAATCGTCACAAAATTGGCATTATGAACAGTAGTCGTCACACTCTGTATAACGGATACACTAAATGGCTTGATCTTGATGGATTTTGCTTCCATTTTATAAAACATTTTTTAAAAGAAAAACAGAACATTTGAAAGTTGCGACTGGGCTACAATTAAAATCGTTAATACTCGCCCCCCCCCTCCCCCCCCCCCACCAAAAAAAAAAGTTGCATTTAAAGTTATAAATAAAAACAACATATTGATATTAGCATTAATGAGGCTCAAGAAATCCGGAGACTCTACTAACCATTGCACACACTAACAACAGCATTATGGATAGTTTTAATAGGAGGCCGCTAAGATCTGTTTCAATCTTTTAACTCTGATCACACTTGAAGCAACTGAAGCAGACGTCCAAGTCTTTGAAGTGAATGTTTACAAGACGTTTAGAGCTTGACTTGTGGAGGGAACTTTCTGGAATCAAACGGTTTTCTTTACGACATGTATAGATTCTTCCAGCAGATCAGAGCCTGACATACAAGTAGGGGGGAGAGGAGAGTGTTTTATGTTTACATTGAAATCAATGTCTTTTATAGGTCAGTGATTTTTACACTTGCTATTTTATGTTCATTTTTTTGGTGAAGCTCATTAAAAAGTCAAACAGAAAATGCAAGGAACTATCCCAAATGTGAGGGAGATAAATATAAAAAAAAAGCTTTTATGAAAGCAATTTATTGATCGATGGTAGAGCAAGAAGATTGTTGTGACTGAAAATAACTGGAGAACATTAGGCAGCAAACTTCCTACACAATGATACAAATAAATATCAACAAAAAATTCATTTTGATATCGCAACACACTGTAACAATGCATGTACTTACAAGTCGCTACACACTGTAACAATGCATGTACTTACACGTCACAACACACTGTAACAATGCATGTACTTACACGTCACAATACACTGTAACAATGCATGTACTTACACGTCACAACACACTGTAACAATGCATGTACTTACACGTCACAACACACTGTAACAATGCATGTACTTACACGTCGTAACACACTGTAACAATGCATGTACTTACACGTCACAACACACTGTAACAATGCATGTACTTACACGTCACAACACACTGTAACAATGCATGTACTTACACGTCGTAACACACTGTAGCAATGCATGTACTTACACGTCACAATACACTGTAACAATGCATGTACTTACACGTCACAATACACTGTAACAATGCATGTACTTACACGTCACAATACACTGTAACAATGCATGTACTTACACGTCACAATACACTGTAACAATGCATGTACTTACACGTCACAATACACTGTAACAATGCATGTACTTACACGTCACAATACACTGTAACAATGCATGTACTTACACGTCACAATACACTGTAACAATGCATGTACTTACACGTCACAATACACTGTAACAATGTATGTACTTACACGTCGTAACACACTGTAACAATGCATGTACTTACACGTCACAACACACTGTAACAATGCATGTACTTACACGTCACAACACACTGTAACAATGCATGTACTTACACGTCACAACACACTGTAACAATGCATGTACTTACACGTCACAATACACTGTAACAATACATGTACTTACACGTCGTAACACACTTTAACAATGCATGTACTTACACGTCACAACACACTGTAACAATGCATGTACTTACACGTCACAATACACTGTAACAATGCATGTACTTACACGTCGTAACACACTGTAACAATGCATGTACTTACACGTCACAACACACTGTAACAATGCATGTACTTACACGTCACAATACACTATAACAATGCATGTACTTACACGTCGTAACACACTGTAGCAATGCATGTACTTACAAGTCGTAACACACTGTAACAATAAATATAAATAAAATAAAACTGGAACTAAAGTAGACTTCGTCCAAAAATAAGGTTTGTTTAGTGTAGAATATATATTTGTAACTGGACTTGATACTTTGTTCACTTTATATGTTTTAGAATCAGTAAATAGCTGAACCTTCAACCATAATTAGAGTTGTATCAAAAATTGATCAAATGACTACATTGTTATTTATTGATCTAAAACCCAAAATATTTTTTCAAAAATGTTTTTAAAGTAATATTTTTATACACATTCTTCGATTTTTAAAATATAAAAAACCAGCAATAAAAAAATATATTGCACACTAATGCCCTTCCTGCTGTGAAGACCATTGTACCGGATTAGCATCCATTATAACATGGCTGGAACATGTGTACCCAGGATAAATAAAAATGATTTACTCTGCGTTACATAAACTTGATTTGTGGATGTATCTGCCAACTCTTTACGAGAACAGTTTTTATTGAGGTAACCAAAAAAATGTTTCTTAAGAAATCAAATAAATAAAAACTTGTTTTTCGACCTCAATTTAGGAAATATAAATGCTCGAAGATGCAAACGCTGAATACGGAAACGGAAGAAACTCTACAAGAGACCTACAATTACTTACTACTTAGGATAATGAATGCTTTCATCAATACGTGCATCAATAAGGCAATAAACGATTAATGTTCAGTTCTATTCAGTTCTGCAAGACTGTCATTGATTTTTGTAAACTTTTCTTATGATGATTAAAACACAGACTGTTCATTTCGTAGGTCTGTTTATATCCTAATGGCACCGATTGTGGTAAAGACTGGAACGATGTAATAATGAAAAACTTCTCATTGATAAACCGCTTAATGCAGACCTTCATTTTCAATGGTTAAACTTGAGCATGTATTTTCCTATGTTCACATGCCCACATGCCCACAACATGCTGAGCTAGGTCACACACTACGGGATATTGAAATAGGCTTCCATTTTGTTTTTAGAACTTGAGGTCTGGCTTTTTATTGGCTAGCAGACGATTTTAGTTTGTAGTTTCTAATCCAATGGCTAGGCGTCACTAAGCTTTTCATTGAACGTTACTAGTTGGAGTGATTGGACTTGAAATAAACAATGTGCTGTCACTGAGTGGGTGCACATCGTAAATGTCAAACCAAGGTTTTCTTCTTTCTAGCATCTCTCTGATTGATATTACGTTCATTAAGTTACAGATTGTGTCTAATGGGGAAAGTTCCTGAACTTATCAAGAGATATATTGATCTAAGTTAAAGAAAGCAAAAGTTAATATGTAAATGGCGTCAGCGAGTATATCTTAACCTTTATCCTAGAAGAGTTCTCTTGATTAGACTTAAATAACCAAGTACTTTCTTTTCCCAATGTACCCAAACAACTTGTGTACTGCTTCTTTAGAAGCTATGGCGACATTCCAAAGCTTTAGTTTTAAGTAGCTCTAACCTGTCTCGCTAAGTTCCTTGGGAAGATTTTTAAAATCTAAAACCAATAATATAGAAACATACTAAATATTGTACAACACAAAACTTTAAAAGATATTTAGAGAGACACAAAGATTTAGTAAAAACCATTTTTGTTCTATATGTTGGGTTCAAAAATATTGTTAAAACTGATGAAGTACTATTTTAGTATGTACTGTTTACAGCAGTCTGTAGATCCACTGTTATCAAAATTGACTCGTAGGTGGAGTTTCCTGTCTAATGTGCATGATATAATTGGGTGAGTTGGTCGGTTCGTCGCAAGAACCCACGATTTTTCAGCTACAAACTCATTAACATATGACAATACATTTTGAAGCAGTTCAACAGGCAACCAAACGGAAAGGAAAAGGGAAAGAAACAAATGAGAAATAAAAAGCAAACAATTGCTGGAGTCCTGTGCCAAGAGATGCAGTCAAATGACTTCCTCCGGTCTGGCGCAAACACTTCAGGAACGTGGCTAAATCTCATACTAACTATCACGAAGAAACATTCACAACTCCATGTCCTCCTGGAGATCATGTCAGACGACGTAGAAACACTAACTCCTATCTACAAAGATGCAGACTTAAACGCACTAATTCCTGGATATACATGTGCGCCTTCCAATTCGTATGTCTTTTAATAATTTAGTGTCTCTAAATGCGATCACTAAACAGTAGAGTAGTGCCTTGAAACAGTACAGTAGTGTCTTGAAACTAGAGATGGGAATCGAACCCAACTTTCAAAGTTCGGGTTCGGTTCGGTTCGGTCAGATTTAAGTTCTAGTTCGGTTCGGTTCGATGACGAGTATAGTTCGGGTTCGGTTCGGTTCGGTCAGGTCTAAAGTTCGGGTTCGGCTCGGTTCGATGTTATGAAATTATGTAATAGCAAAATTAAGTTATAAGGTTTAATACAAAATATCAGTTAAAACACTTTCATTTGAATTTTTACACAAAACAAATACTTTACAACATATAATAGGCCTATAGGCAATACTTTTGCCAAAATAATGTTGCCTACATACATTTTAAGCGTTGTAAAAATTTCTTAATGGAGATAGAAATGAAGATGCGGCAGGTTCTCGCTCAAGTCGGCAAGTGGTTTAATTCCGGGCGTGACTCGGCGCTTAGCGTATTCTAACCTTTTTCTCTTAGTAAGAAGAGATATTTTTTTAAAAAGGCTAATATCGATGTGCTTTCTTTCAGAACGCACTATTCATCATAATAAAAAAAAAGTCGAGGGCCATATTAAATCTAATAATAAAGAGGCAGACCTGGCCAATAGAATTATGCAAGGGACATTCTAGGTAGGCCTACATATTGCGCACATACTTCTATAATGGACGTGATCTTTTTAAACAAGTATTCTTCGTGTAAAGACGTCTCTATCGAGGATTTTTTTTTCACACATAAGTCGTCACTATAATAAATTGCAATATACGGAAGAAATTCGACTATTCTGAGACAAAAAAAAAATAGCGAAGATGTTCTAAAATGTTTCCTTCAAAACGTTTTGACCCATATTGTGTATACGCGCCTCGCAAAAAGCAGTCTACAGTTGACAAGGTCTTATTAGAAGATAAAATGACATCTCCTACTTAATATATTTTAATTTTCAAATAAGTTACACTGAAAATAAAACATTTTTTCGACGCCCCCTTTCCTTGTTAGTTGGTCGTTGGTTTGTCGCTTACAAACAGCTAGTACAATTGAACCAATAAAGGCGTTTTATATTTTTACCGGTAAGTATAGTATAGAGGGACTTGTTATGGTTCGACAGTTGCCAAAGGCAGTCTTTTTTTTTTTTGGTGAGCTAAAAGGACGTAACAGAGCCGCCCCACGGAAACGCTTCAAAGACCAGCTTAGGCGTCAACTTTGCTTAGCTGACATAGAAGAGAGCACCTGGTTACATGCGGCCTCAGAACGAGTCAGTTGGAGTTCACTCCCGAAGGCCGCGGGATACAAATTTTAGACCAAAAGAAAATCCGCTGCCGAGGACAAACGCAGACGCGAAAAGAAAAACTAAATCGACCACCTGCGGACAGTGGTTATGCTTGCCCTGGATGAGGCAAAATATGTAGGTCACAGCTGGGACTGCGCAGCTATGGGAAAAACTGCATTCCTCACTAATCTTCGGACTCGAAGACAAGCCTTATAATAATATATAAACTTAATAAACTTTAAAATAAAGTTCTTATGTGAAGAACTCAATATAGCCTAACTGTTATTACAATATTCACATATTTAACTTGAGATAGAGATGTAATATTAATGAAATATACTGATATTTAAACGAATTCTAGGTCACCACAAAACAACGTCTTTACTCTTTCATGTCTCAAGATTGTCTGCCGTTTCACATTTGCATTATGCTAATTTCACCATCCTCAATGCATAAACACAAATCAATCGCTTAACCTCTTCTTACCGCCACCTCCCTTTTTGTCAGGAAGTTGCGTCTCCTCATCCCCCAATTCAAGGTACTCGCCATCCCCACCCACGGGGGAGGACCCAAAGTTTGAGAAACGCTGCATTAAAAATACTGATCATCAATAATACAAAACAGAATAATAGTAAAAATATTCAGGGGCGTAGCTAGGAATTTTTCATCATTTGGGGGCCCGGGATTGGCTGGACCTCGTTGGGGGCCCCTGCATTTTGCGTAATATTGAATATTTATTGTAAAAAAACAGTCATTTAGGGCCCCCCTCAAGTGGGGGCCCGGGGGGATTTTACATTTCTCCCCCTCCTTCCCCACCCTTGCTACGCCACTGATAATAATTGGGGTCTATAGGACAGGTGATCTAAAGGTCATCTGTTTCTGTGTCCTACGGTTAACAAGGGTATCATATGGCTAGAACAACGACCAACCGCCTTTACTTTGCTCAACTTATGTCAGGTACCTATTAGAGCTGGGTGGACTCAGAGGCACCCAAAGATCCCGAAATAAAAAATCACAGTCTTCACCAGGATTCGAACCCGGGACCACCGCTTCGGAAGCCAATCACTTTACCGCTCAGCCGCCGAGCCTCCTAAACATACGAAGTACTGAAGTACAAAATGTTTCTCTGCTGGCATGCTATTGTTGTTTTTTTGTTATAAATATGTTGATTGCAAAGTTGGAGGAATCACTTGAGTTCTATTATTTACACTGGTGTCAGAAAAGCAGAAAGGTTTACAGCGGGTTTAATTCAATTAAGAATCGCGCTGAGAGACAATGCGTACCCTGGTCAAGTTTGTGTTGGATGTCACTGAAGTTATGGCGGAGGATAACTGGCGGGAAGATGATTGGCCTCCCCTCCCTCCCCATGACGTCTGCTGTGGCGTCTCACCCGCGTGCCGCTAACGTGACAGCTGCTCGCGCCACTGCTAGAATCAAGCCAAGGGAAGGAACTCTATGTAAAGTAGGTGTGAACTCAATGCATTACGTTGGCTCCGGCACATATGACACAACGGCAGTGATTTAGTTTGAAAACTATTGGGCTAACATTTGCGAGTGGAAATTGTTCACTTCTTTACATCCAAATACTATGTAGTTACTTGAAGAGGTATAAAGCTAACTCAACAAAATTATAAATGATAATAATTTAAATAAAAATAAAACAATGTTTGGAGACTCTTCATACTAGGCCTAATTTTTTAGTTTTATTTTTTTTTCAACATGAAAAGGAAAACCCAAATTTGTGTAACAAAACCCAGCTAAACAATTTTTTGTCATTTACAAACCCGAGGTCGAAGGTTTTGCAAGCCATGGCGGGAAAGGAACTGTTCAAAGTTCGAATGACCAAGTCTTCGTTTGTTCTTCCTTCTGAAAAGATAATAAAACTTACACGCACAAACACATGCACACACATAAACACACCGAATGTAATTAACTTGAAGACGGCTTCTAAATGTCACTCACAAATAAACACAAAGTAACTCCAATATCACAATCATAATCATCTGTCCTTTGTGTTTCCTATGGGACATTATGGCCTCCAATTGTCGCGAGACGACTATGGATCTTCTCGTGGAAATGAGATGAATACTTGGACATTGGCTATGATCGGAAAGTTGTCGCCAGTACAGCAGTTCCCCCCCCCCCACCACTCTGCTGATCTATCTAAAGGAACGGCAAGTAGCGATGTAGTTTAGGATCAGAGTTGTCGAAAGCTCTGCCAATGTGAAGCACTGTGTGCTGCAAGCTGGTCTCCGACTCCTAATGCAATCCTGATTAAAAAATGAGGAGTTATGGAACGTAAGGCCTCAGTAAAAACACTCTCCACGATCTCTTGTTAGCTTCCTGTCCTCTCAGCTTCATCTAGCACACTGCGTCGCCATGTTCGGTCTTCCTCTGCGCTTTGTGCCCTGGGAGTTGCAATCTATCTAAGTCCTGTCAAGCTCTGTTGTTGGTCTCCTTTCTTAGCGTGTGACCAGTCCAGCTTCGCTTTCTTTCCAAGATCTGCACCCTTATGTTTCTTACCTAGCCCATCTATCACAGTTTGGTGTTTCCTTCTTTGCCCCAGTCCTAGCACTGTATTGTCAAGATTTCTTACCTGGCCCATCTATCACAGTTTGGTGTTTCCTTCTTTGTCCCAGTCCTAGCACAGTATTGTCAAGATTTCTTACCTGGCCCATCTATCACAGTTTGGTGTTTCCTTCTTTGTCCCAGTCCTAGCACTGTATTGTCAAGATTTCTTACCTGGCCCATCTATCACAGTTTGGTGTTTCCTTCTTTGTCCCAGTCCTAGCACTGTATTGTCAAGATTTCTTACCTGGCCCATCTATCACAGTTTGGTGTTTCCTTCTTTGCCCCAGTCCTAGCACAGTATTGTCAAGATATTTCTCAAACATCTGTTCCAGCTCTGAACTTTTTTGTTGTTGCTTCGGTTGTTCGTCATGCTTCAAACCAATACTGCACAACCATATATTGACAATTAAGAGAACAGCATTTGCAAGAGAAACTAAGAGGATGTGTATTGCCTTTAATCTATTAATAGTAGACTTTCAACATATCTCAAGCAGTATGAGGTAGATCAGTGATTCCCAAAGTGGTCTATATAAACCACTAAGGGTCTACGAAGACTTCCAAGGGGTCTACGAAAGTGAAAAAATAAATTGGGGTCTACGAGATGTCCACGGGGGTATACGATAATAGATTTCATTCAAGCAGGTCGTGACTTTAATTTCTACATCCCATTAATGTAATTATTTTCTACACTAATACATGATTTGTACCTTAGTTAATTCTTGAAATATTTATCCTGCTTATCAAACGAAAGATTGTTTTATTTAATTTCAACACTTATTTAAGTAGCTTACCTTTGTCTACGTGCAACTAATGTTTAACAAAAATAAATTTTATAGCGTTGATAATTTAAAACTGGGCTTCATTCCTTCCTTGTCAAACAAGCGGTTGCCCTAAGTGCCTTTTTATGACGATATGAAACTAATTACGCTGGAGGATCATTTGTCGTTCTGACAAAGTAGATAAAAATGTTAAAAACTTTCTAGCACTCAAAGATAAAGCTCAGAATAAACCAACAACATGTCTCTTTAACATCATGTAGAGAATATTGTGGTTTGTGAGCGTCTTAGAAGATCTCTTTACTTCATATATAGTTTTAAATTACCTTTTCACTCCTCGACTCACTACAATTAGAAATTAGCTTTTTTAAAAAATGGAGTTTATGAATCTGCAAAAATGCAATATAAGTTAAGCAGGGGGGTCTACCGAAAACCAAAAAAAGTTTGGGAACCACTGAGGTAGATGGTAAATTTAGATTTTCAAATGCTTTGTACTTTTTTTTCAGATCTAAACATGAATGACTGACAGACGCACAGCGCTAAAATCGAATACAGCATTTTGAGGATGGCTTCTGTCGAAATGACGTCAGTTCACCACCCTACGTCAGGCATGACGTCATATTGTTTTTCTTTTAATCCTCTGACAAAGGAATTTGTATTTGTACGCACTGCTTAGGAAAACAAATCTCTAATAGACCAGTGACAAGCAACGCCATTACTAATGGGAAATTGTTTTAGGAAACCATGGAATTTTTTTTGTTATGTATTTGTTTCAATACTTGATTATCTCTAGTAGATAACGTACGCTGAGTTGAAAGGTCATATCTGTGGCAGGTATCGGTAGGGTGTTCCATCAGGTCCTGTTTAATGTATCTTGAAGCAAAGTATTTACTTATTGAGCGCGACGCAATCTAAACAATCAGTCCTTGCGCCTGTGTGTGTGTGTTTATGTCTGCGAGTGTTTTGAAAAGAGAGTATTTATAAAGCATGAATCAATAATGACAATGGATTACTGCGGGATGAAGGTGTACAGGTCAGGGGAAAGAACTTAATGGTGATAAGGCTGAGACAATAGTGATGGTGCACTGAACAGATACAACTGTGACCGAACTGAATGTAACGTTGAAATGGGCTTGAAAAATAATGACAGAGAGAGAGAGAGAGAGAGAGTCAGAGAGAGAGAGAGAGAGAGAGAGAGAGAGAGAGAGAGAGAGAAGGAAAGATATAAGAGATATACAGAAATGTAGAGATGTACTGATAGGTATACAGATAAACAGATCACTGGCGGATCCAGGGGGGGGGGGTGCGGTAGGGGCGATCGCCCCCCCCCACTCGGCCAATGGAGGGGGCGGACGAATTTTAGTATAGAATTCACACAATTTGTATACGAATTTATTACTTGTTAATAATATGTGCTAACTATTTATATTTCAACCTATTTTTTAGATTATTTCGCCTCCCCCCCTCAGGCATTTTGGCCGATTTGGTGGGGTCGGGAGGGGGCGATGGCATCAATCCCGCCCCCCACCCCAACCCATAAGCTTTCGAGTGGGGGGGACGTTCCAATAAATGTGTAGAAATCACAGCTTGCTAACAGAATCAATTAAACATCTATATGATTAAAACGTGTTATTGGTGTTTTAACCGATCTTTATATTATGTCATTCCCCTGTTTTCCGATTGGGTGGAGGGGGGGGGGCATATACATCTACTGCCATTCCCACATTAACCCTTTCAGCGTGGGGGGGGGCGGTCCTACTTTTATGGGGAAATCATAGTTTGTGAACAAAATTAGTTGAATATCTATATAATATAACCTACGTATAGATATGTGAACCCATTTGTATATTATGTCGCACACACGCTCTTATCTCAAATTTTATCATTAGTAAATATAAAATTAAAAAAGGGTTGTACCAGGTGGGAGGGGCGATACATGCTATTGCCTTCCGCCCAGCGGACAAACCAATACTTTTTCTTTTTGAATTATAGTTAAGAAATTACAAAATTATTAGAAAAATCTGTCACTAATATACTTTATATGTGCTATAAAATAAATTCTTATATCGAGTCGCCCCACCCCTATTCTTTAATGCCAAATGCAATCATTAACAGAAATTATAAAAATGAGCGAGGATTAATCGTGTTCATTCTACCACCCCTCTCCTTTCTAGACGAAAACATGATGTTTTAAAACAAAATAGTCAAATATGGCGACAGAGTTTATGTAATTTCACATAAATTTATCATAATTTTTTAAAGAAAGATTTTGCTTTGGAAAATTTAGAATTAATACGAAATTTTTCAGTATAAGAGTAACGATTGAGTTCTGAACCAAATATTCTTTTCCTGGTGGCCATTTTCCAACCTTTACTCAATCTGCTACTTTTCTAGTTAAATAAATTTGGGACTATAGCTCATAATTTATGCTTCAATCCTAAAAATGCAAACAAATTTAGAGTATAGTCTAATCGGTCCACTTAATTTCTCCTCCCACTTCCGAAATTGTTTGTTAGAGCTTTGAATTATAGTTCTGTAACAAAACTAAGTTACAAACATGCCTAATGAACAAAATGTATCACTTACAAATGAGCTTTTCAAAAAAAAAATTATTATTCTAATAATTTTTTTTTGTCGGCGATCTTCAAAGCCTAAATCTAAATATGTGGGGTATCTTCAAATCGTTTTATTTGCAATGTAGTAAGGGCCTTTCTAATTCATATTAGAATATTTTTTCAAGTAAAACATTATTGAAAAGGTCATTTTTTAATAGGATGAATAATGTACTGTAGATGTCTGGAGAATGCGTTTCTGCATTGAATAATGCTAAAAAACGCTTTTGGCGTCAGGGCTTCGCCCCGATCCCCCCTGATAAATGATGAAGTGTAGATGACAGGAGAATGCGTTTCTGCAGTGAAAAATGCTTAAAAACGCTTTTGCCACTGATAAATAATGAGCTGTAAATGTCAAGATTGAAGTGAAGAATGCTTAAAAAACGATTTTGGCGTCGGGGCTTCGCTCCAACCCCCACTAAGGAGCCTTACAGCGCTCCCCCAAACCCCCAAACTATCAAAAGAAAGGGCTCAATATGTCTGTTTTTTTTTTCTTTGCTTTTTTAAATTCTCATATATATATATATATATATATATATATATATATATATATATATATATATATATATATATGCTGTACGCACGTTTATGCATATGTTTAGGGTTAGGGTTTACTGTGCGTTAGGGTTAGGGTTTGGAAAAAAATCGCCCCCCCCCACCACTACAAAGTTCTGGATCCGCTAGTGAGACAGACAGACAGACATACAGAGATAGATAGATAGATAGATAGATAGATAGATAGATAGATAGATAGATAGATAGATAGATAGATAGATAGATAGATAGATAGGCGGGCGTGCGTACGGACGGACGGACAGATAGATAGATAGATAGATAGATAGATAGATAGATAGATAGATAGATAGATAGATAGATAGATAGATAGATAGATAGGCGGGCGGGCGTGATGACGGACGGACAGATAGATAGATAGATAGATAGATAGATAGATAGATAGATAGATAGATAGATAGATAGATAGATAGATAGATAGACTTGATACTGATATGTGTCATGGTGCTATTATTACTATAGCCTGGCCACAGGTCCAAGGCGATTACGTTTGTTTGAAATGACATCTAGACTGACAAGAGAATCTCTCAAAGACATTGTAGCTGACACTACCATACTTCCGTGCCTTTATTCACCAGCTTAGAACAGCTCAGAATGTTTTGGTTTCGAGGGTCGAAAAACATTTGCCTCGTATGAAGCACAGCAACACTACTTTATCCTAATATTTGGATGACCACTTCTAAATGGATGTTTTGTAAGCAAAACTTTTGATTTTATAACTTTTAAAGACGTCTAAATATGTACGGAGTTATGCATCTTAGAGATGAGGGATAGGCTGGTTTCATAATTATGCGCCCTTTAGATCTGGTTTTTACAACGTCCTATTCACTAAGTACGAATGTTACTTTGATATAGTAGGGCTCGTGGTGGCTGAGTGCTAAAGCGCTGGATTTGTAGAACGACCAACTCTAATCATAATAATAATAATAATAATCTTTATTATCCATAAGGAAATTTGTCTTACAATGTGTGTATTACACCGAACAAAACATTATAATTATAGAAAACCAAAATATACATTCAAACCAGACTCATTCATAATTAACATGTGAAAAGAGTTTTTGTGTCTGTCATTGCTATTATTGTCTTGTATCTCTTTTGTGATGGCTGATTTTTAGCGGCCCCTGAAAGGGGAAAAGACGCTATTAGTTTTGTGCGAAATGTCTGTCCGTCTGTCCGTCTGACCGTCTGTCCGTCCGTCCCGTTTAGATCTCGTAAACTAGAAAAGATATTGAAAATCCGACATCACAATATTTTAGACCATTCAAAGTTCTGATGCAACGGCTACTTTTTTTTTTCTGAAAGCGAAAAATCTAATTTTTAAAATCAGTTATGCAAGCAGTTTTTTTAAAGAGAAAAGATAATTAGTATGCATTATAAGTTAGACCTAATTTAAAACGAATAGTAATCTTATAAATTTCATTTTCCTAAACTTTTATTCATAGGATCGTGGCAAAAAAAAAAAAGATTCAAATAAGAGATTTGAGTTGTTTCAAAACAATTAGATCAATGACAACACATCAGTTAGGCCAGGGGAGGCGCGGTGGCTGAGCGGTAAAGCGCTTGACTTTCGAACCGGGGTGAGGACTGGGATTTTCAACTTTGGAATCTTTGGGCGCCCCTGAGTCCACTCAGCTCTAATGGGTACCTGACATTAGTTGGGGAAAAGTAAAGGCGGTTGGTCGTTGTGATGGCTACATGACACCCTCGTTAACCGAAGGCCACAAAAAAACAGATGAACTTTACATTATCTGCCCTATAGACCCCAAGGTCTAAAAGGGGAACTAGTTAGGCCAGGTTCACATCTAACTTTACATTCACTTTCACCTACTTCACCACTTCGGAGGCCGATTTTGAGTTTGTGTTTCCACACAAACTGTCTTTTGTAACCTTGTTTATTTCTAGAATCATTTTAGCTTTCTTATGAGTGTTTTTCTCAAACAGCTGCCTTGACATCTTCTGCTCTATAGACCGCAAGGTCTGAAAGCTATATCAATTTGATATGTTAATTTCACAAATCTAAACAGATTGTTTTTAAAATGTCATCACGTAAAATCATGTTCATAGTTTATGTGGGAGGTATTTATGTGGGAGGTATTTATGTGGGAGGTATTTACGTGTCTGAGTGGGTGGGCAGCGGAGGAGGGAGTTGGAGGGGGATTGCTGAGCACATTGTCCAGCCTCTAATCATTTCAAGATAAGATGAAATGACTTGATGAGCGAGTCCCTTATCTCTAGAATGTTGCTCACAGTATCAAATGATGATGTACAGATGTCCCCGGGTGCATGTGCAAACATTATCAACACGGGGCATTGCATCTCATTTGTTTAATCCGAGTGTTGTGTTCTGTTACAAGTTGAAGCTCATAAACAGACAGGGGTCCTATTGTGTTGATAATTTCATAAAACATGGATAATAAAACCGGCGAATGTTTGAAATCAGAAGATCCAACAATTGATCCCTAAAAAAAAAAAAAAAAACTATCTGGCAACTAGACGAATAACACAGAGATTATCTGGGATACTTCAACACTTAAGCTCTGATTCTATTGAAACTATTTCCAGATAGCGTTCAACTCAATGTTGATAGGAAGAAAGACGACAAATTGTCTATTTGCTCTAACAGAGATCCCCCCTCCCCCAAGTCGTACTAAATCAGTGGTTTTCAAACTATTTGGGCCAGGGAACTCTTTTAGAGTTAAGCCCCAGTGAAAAAAATTAATTAATGCATAGCATCAATTTTTTTAAACGTTTTTTGAAGAAGAAATTATGTAAACTATAATTAATGAATAATTTCTAATCGTTATTTTTTTGCGATGAGGTTCAAAATTGATTTGACTTCTCGTTCTATCACACATAGGAAGACGAGAAAGCAATCTTCTATACAATATCCCAATAATGCAGGGTTCAAAAGTGGGGTCCCCTTTATATATATATATAACAAGAAATGGTAGTATCCTTGTTCAAACGCTTATGTTCCTAGTTTATGGATATTTCCATAGGCTGCTATGGTATCAGTGTGAGCTCATCGAGTTTGGGATCTGAGTTTGTCCAAGGGCAAAAGAGTTCAACGCCCACTATCTAACTGAAGAAGGTTTTCAAATCTTTGGTCCTGGTCTGAATGAGGTAAATGTCTCACAGTAAGCAAATCTTTGGTCCTGGTCTGAATGAGGTAAATGTCTCACAGTAAGCAAATCTTTGGTCCTGGTCTGAATGAGGTAAATGTCTCACAGTAAGCAAAACTTTGGTCCTGGTCTGAATGAGGTAAATGTCTCACAGTAAGCAAATCTTTGGTCCTGGTCTGAATGAGGTAAATGTCTCACAGTAAGCAAATCTTTGGTCCTGGTCTGAATGAGGTAAATGTCTCACAGTAAGCAAATCTTTGGTACTGGTCTGAATGAGGTAAATGTCTCACAGTAAGCAAATCTTTGGTCCTGGTCTGAATGGGGTAAATGTCTCACAGTAAGCAAATCTTTGGTCCTGGTCTGAATGAGGTAAATGTCTCACAGTCAGCAAATCTTTGGTCCTGGTCTGAATGAGGTAAATGTCTCACAGTAAGCAAATCTTTGGTCCTGGTCTGAATGAGGTAAATGTCTCACAGTAAGCAAATCTTTGGTACTGGTCTGAATGAGGTAAATGTCTCACAGTAAGCAAATCTTCATTTCTATTTTGCAACTTCAAAAGATTTGGAAACTGAGAACATTTCCTGAGTTTTTTGTTTCTACAGTCAAAAGTTTCCCAACAAAAGCAGATGTTACGTTTTACGTTTTGATTTAAATTCAACTGATCACCTTGTAGTTTCAAATCAATATAGACTATGACAATTACTAAACATAGAGTTGAAGCTAGGTGCTGAAACAAATGTGATACATACATATATTTAACATAAATGAATAGCAGAACCAGGGACCAAGTTTTTAAGAGAGAAAGTAGTGAATTAAAATGCTACGAAAATAAGGGACTGCGCCGTCCGAAGATCGAACCAGTGACTCTGGAAACTTGGTCTCTGGTGCTGTTATTCCTTTATGTTTAATATATGTATGTATGACAATGACTAAATTGAGAATTTTCTGTCCATTAACTTACATTCAAAATCATTACTTTTGTGTTTTAAAAAGAGAAAGAATGCATTAAGTATGTATATAAGTCGAGTACATTTTAAAACAACAAATAGTAAGCATTGTTTCATACTATACAAGTGATGTGTAATGTACAATATACTAAATGAGAGATTGACGACAAATTCTAATTGGATGTTTTGTAAGCAAAACAATTCTAATATTCATGCTAAAAATATTGAAACTTGGCTTTAAACCAGCCTGAGTAGACCATTTTGGAAACCTGGTTTGAGTTTGTGTTTCCACACAAATTGTCTTTGTAACCTTGTTTTTTTTTGTTTAGTTTTTTTTTTAATTTTTAATTGCTTTTCGCGCTGCCTTTTAGCGCTCAGCAAACATAACTCTACTCGAGTCGGGATTCAAACTTTAGCCCCTCTTTTTAGGTGGCCAAGGTGTAGCCATGCTGTCTTAGCCTGTCAGCCACATGTTTCCAAACACTTAGCAAATAACTATCCTTGTAAAAAAATTCTTGTACAAATCTTACATCGTCCAAATATTCGCGGCTCTGACATACTCCCAGGGCCCCGCGCAGTGCCGCCTCTGTTTTAAGTACACACAAAGGAATTTTCTACGCACTGGCCAATTTCTTCAATCCTTCTTAGTATTGCACAGTGGACTACTTTCTCTAATGTCCAAAGCTAGTTTATCAATAATGTGCATCAATAACAGCTGGTAAGATAAGTTTTACTCTAGTTTATAAATACACGTCTTTCCGGACTTTGCAATCAACAAAGAAGCACGCTGTGCTTAAACGCTTCACACTAGGATCTAGAAATACAGGCTTTTATATAAAAACAGGCCGCTTTAAAGTTAGAAACTAGCAATAGATAACTATAAAACTGTCAGGGTTCAAACTATATATGCTTGTCTCTTGTGTTGTTGTCTTGTATTTCTTAACTTGGTTCCTGTGGCTCACTAGGGGTTTCTTGAATATTAAATAAAACTTGCTTGATACTTTCTTGGTTACTCAATTATAATTCATCAATACTTGTTTAACTCAAATACGAACACTTAATATACATCAACTCTAACTCCTTATATTCATGAATATCGATAATACTTTAATACTTTATAAAGCACACAATTATATCACTCTTATGAAATAGTAATACACAAAACACCAGTCCATCAACTTATAAATATATAAATGCATAAAAACCAGTCCAGGAAGTAAACGTCCAACCTTCCTGACCTGGAGCAAGACCTTACTGACCTAACACACTCTCTCGCACATTCAACGAAGACTTAATCACTCAGTTCATAACACGTGCAACACTTTGCATTCATAACAAGGGGATATAACAATTATACCAAAATATCAAACTAACATTCATTCTCGCCATACCTCCCCCTGACAAAAACCTTCTAGTTCCATAAGCACTTTCTAGCACATTGGTTAGCACACTGGCTTGACTAGGCTTCAGGTCGTTCCAACTTTTTACAATATATAATGCATTTAAAAAGCGATCACGGTAACTTTCACTGGGGTATCCCCCTCTTTCTCTCCCTCCCCACCCCCTTCCAAACTGGTTCAGCCAAGTGCTAGGATCATAGCGTATAGAGAAAGCTAAAAGCGTGGCATTGCACTAAACAAAAACAATTGATACAAATATTTCTAATCGCACAGATTTATTATTGTTAGTCTAGATCTATTACACATTTAATTACAAGACTGATCCAAACTATTTGATACAACTGAGCTTATAAGTTTTTTATTTTTTTATTTTTCTTGTTCTTTTAACTTTGTTGCCAATATAAATTAAAACGCTCTAAACAGGACGTCTCATTGAAGAGGGGAAGGAACCTGTATCCCGTCCGTTACGAGACAAAGTAGTGGCGCTCTACAATACCCATTGCTCCGAACCTGAATCAGCGAAATTGTGGGTAGGTATTCATGTTGAACTAAAGTAGACTAGGACAGTGACCATTTGTAAAGTGCAAAATCACAGACCCTTGCAAAATATCTAGCATAGTTGACTTAATAACTTTTAATCTGAATTGGCCAGCGACTATTGTGTAAACTTGCATTCTAGTGTAATAAAATTTACTTAAGTCCTTAGCTGTAATCTGCTTTAAGTTTGCACTATAATTTTTAAGATTTATTTGACATTCTTTGAGCGATGAAATACAAGAACAGTTTGATAAAAAAAAGAAAGCCATATGAACAAATGTGATGACAATAGCATGGAGCCTGAAGAAAAAAAACACAATATGGAAAGAGGACAATCGTAGGAGATTTGTAAATAATAAACAAGATAAACAATGCCAGGACGCATGCCAACTAAATAATACATTATTTTTCATGCTTCAAACTTTAATTTTGCATTGTAAAAAGAGCACACATTAAAATTATACATTTTAAAAAATAGATAGCTTTCAAATGCATCCGTATTGTGTACACCAGATATATGGGAAACTGCGTTCATGAAACTCCCTCATAGCCTTACAAACGGCTTTGTTATTGACTTAAAACTGCATTCATGAAACTCCCTCATAGACTTACAAACGGCTTTGTTATTGACTTAAAACTGCATTCATGAAACTCCCTCATAGACTTACAAACGGCTTTGTTATTGACTTAAAACTGCATTCATGAAACTCCCTCATAGACTTACAAACGGCTTTGTTATTGACTTAAAACTGCATTCATGAAACTCCCTCATAGACTTACAAACGGCTTTGTTATTGACTTAAAACTGCATTCATGAAACTCCCTCATAGACTTACAAACGGCTTTGTTATTGACTTAAAACTGCATTCATGAAACTCCCTCATAGACTTACAAACGGCTTTGTTATTGACTTAAAACTGCATTCATGAAACTCCCTCATAGACTTACAAACGGCTTTGTTATTGACTTAAAACTGCATTCATGAAACTCCCTCATAGACTTACAAACGGCTTTGTTATTGACTTAAAACTGCATTCATGAAACTTCCTCATAGACTTACAAACGGCTTTGTTATTGACTTAGTCACATCGTTCTGAAAACTTGGGTTGGGCTGATGGTCATCTTATTTCCTATCTTAATCTTAAAATACTGACAGGGACTGAGCAGACGACAACGATACATGACACTGACATTCGATGATATGGCCTCATTCAGTAGCAAACTGACTATGGATCATCTCATTTAAATGAATAAATGCACGGGCATTAGCTGTGGTCGGAACGATGTCACCCACACATCAGTTACCCCCTCTCCGAGCAGCTGATGTATCCAAGTGCCGATACAGTTTGGGGTCACTGAGTGCTGCAGTGCTCAATGGTCGCCGCTCCTGATTTTTTCCTCAGTGTTGACTCCCGAAGCCTTTCCGTGATTGGGAATAGCTGCAAGGCAGACTAGGTTTGAATTTAGAGTTCTCCTTCACCTATCTGGGTAGCCACAATGGCTAACGAGCCTCTTGCCCAAAGCTTACTGGTTAAGGCGCCTGTTACTCGCCTTCATCCCTTCTCCTGTTAGTAAAAACAGTTCCGCCGAACTCAAGATATGAGCCACACGGGAAGGCCAGGAGTTGGACTGGTTGTCAGATGCTATTTGAGACGCATGCCATTAGGTAGTGGAGAGCTTATATCCATTACCACTTTGGGCAATGACAAGCTTGCCGAACGTAATTATCTTGATTCTTGGAAGGAACCTCTGTAATGCATAATAAGATAAGATAGTTCGTGTTTACTATTGAAAAACAAACAAACTTTGAACTATACATTTTCTTTAAAGTGACGAAATAAATATAGTAAAAGTTTTCACTCTCCGGAAAGGTTAAGTCGGTAGTGTTTTGTTTTCCTTTTGGCTCCATCTGTCCATCCGTCAAAATCGAATCTCAGAAACGAATGAAACTGCTATTACACCATATTGTATTTCCAGGACATCACAAACACATATTAACAAGGTCCGTCTTAAGCACAGCTTCTCCATAAGCCCCCCTCCCCTCTATACTTGGGAAGAACCCCATTGTCATCATTCCTTCTAAGTCTAGTCTTTAACAGTGCACTAGCCAAAGCGCACCTTCTACACTTTGAAACTGATAGGTAGAGTTGAGCCCAACCAGGACAGATAATGTAAAGATCATCTATTTCTGTAGACCACGTATTATTAGGGTGTTATGGGGCAAGCAAAACGACCAACCATCTTTAGCTTCTCCAACTAATGTCAGGCACCCATTATAGTTTGGTGGACAGCGGCGTCCCGAAATTCAAAATTCCAGTCATCACCGAGGTTCGAAACCGAGGGGAACCAAGCGCCTACCACTCCCTTTAGAAAAAACAATTCTATGAAATAACCAACAGAAGCTGCTTTAACAGTGTAGACCTACGTGGCTCAGGGCAAGTGTTGATTGCTGCTGACGTTTATAGCCAAGATTTCTTTCAGTAGAAACAGCCTGCTTTTGTCTTGTTTATATGGAATAGTGTGGAAAGTCTGAAAAAAAAAACTACATTATTTTTCCTTTGCACAGACTGCTAAAGAGCTTACAGCCGAGCACCAAAAGGCTGGCTAGAAATCTGTATGGTATTCTCCATGTGAACAATGTCGGTGGCCATCATTCTTCAGAAAAGTTCTATGGGGACTTGTCACAACGTGATGATCACAAAAATAATGTTGGAGTTGTCCGTTTTTCGTTATGATTTTGTTTTCTGATCACTATCACTGTGGGTATAGTCTCTAACAGCTCCTGGACATCTCCTGATCACTATCACTGTGGGTATAGTCTCTAACAGCTCCTGGACATTTCCTGATTACTATCACTGTGGGTATAGTCTCTAACAGCTCCTGGACATCTCCTGATCACTATCACTGTGGGTATAGTCTCTAACAGCTCCTGGACATCTCCTGATCACTATCACTGTGTGTATAGTCTCTAACAGCTCCTGGACATCTCCTGATTACTATCACTGTGGGTATAGTCTCTAACAGCTCCTGGACATCTCCTGATCACTATCACTGTGGGTATAGTCTCTAACAGCTCCTGGACATCTCCTGATTACTATCACTGTGGGTATAGTCTCTAACAGCTCCTGGACATCTCCTGATCACTATCACTGTGGGTATAGTCTCTAACAGCTCCTGGACATCTCCTGATCACTATCACTGTGGATATAGTTTCTAACAGCTCCTGATCCCTATCACTGTGGGTATAGTCTCTAACAGCTCCTGGACAGCTCCTGATCCCTATCACTGTGGGTATAGTCTCTAACAGCTCCTGGACATCTCCTGATCACTATCACTGTGGATATAGTCTCTAACAGCTCCTGGACATCTCCTGATTACTATCACTGTGGGTATAGTCTCTAACAGCTCCTGGACATCTCCTGATCACTATCATTGTGGATATAGTCTCTAACAGCTCCTGGACATCTCCTGATTACTATCACTGTGGATATAGTCTCTAACAGCTCCTGGACATCTCCTGATCACTATCACTGTGGGTATAAAAGCTCCTGGACATCTCCTGAAATTACTGAAAACTCATAAAAAATATCTTATCTTATATAATACAGACTTTACTTCAAAAAAGAAAGATGATTATGTCCTACGCGTCATGCATTTAGTCATGCATATTAACCAATGACCTCCTAAATTCTGCCAAGTCACCTAGCTCAGGTAACCCATTCCATGCTCTAATAGCACTAGTTAGGGAAGAAGGAGCATTTGTAAAAATTGTCCTAGCATATGGAACCAGAAATGTACTTTTATCTTTGTGTCTTTCTGAGTATTTTATTAATTTTGTTTTTGTATTAGAAGATTATGGTTCAGTGTTTTATGTATAATTGCTACTTTAAAGTCTATCCTGAAGGATTTCTAAATTTAGTGATTTTACTAAAGGTGTTACTCTAGCCAAATGTTAATATTCGTTTGTTATGAATCTCACTGCTCTATTTTGTGTCTGTTCCAGTTTCTTAATGTTATCCTGAGTTGGGGGATCCCAAACATAGGATGCATATTCTATTATTGGCCTAACCAAGGTTAAATAACATTTTAGTTTTATGTTCTTATTTGATTTATAGAAATTTCTTTTAATAAACCCTAATGGTTTGTTTGATTTCTTTTTATAGTTTCATCAATATGGGGATTCCATGACAGTTTTTCATTTATTATAACACCTAGGTATTTTGCGTTTTTACGTCTGTGTTACTGGTTTACCATGAATAAGATAAGATAATTAATTTGTTTTTTTGTTTCTCTTAATAATTGACATTTTTCTGTGTGGAAAGACATGCTCCAATTTAATTCCCATTTCTGTAATTTATCTAATTCTCTTTGTAAAATTTCTGTATCTTGTGTTATTTTTATTGTTCTATATATTATGCAATTGTCTGCAAATAATCTGACTTTTGTTCCTGAACTAATGCAATTTGGTAAATCATTTATGTAAATTAAAATATCCTGAAAAAAATAGACAATATTGTACTTTTGGGGGTTCATTCAATATGGAAAACACAAATCCTACGCTCGGTTAAAAAAAAAACGGCATTGTCAGATTTCATTTAATAAAAACGGAAAGCAAACATTTATTTTCTAACAAATGCTAATTTTCACTTATTATCCTTATCCCTACCCAGAATTGGCTCCGCTTCATCCATTTCACATAGGGCCCTGCGGCCGCAATTGTTATGGCCACCTTTGTTGATGGTTGGTCGTTGGCTTGTAGCTCCAAACAGCTAGTACAATGGAACCGATGTAAGCATGTTATATTTTTACAAAGCTTATACCAAATCATCGTCTTTCTGTCTGGTATAAATTTTGAACATGTTCATTCTTTGATCAAGATGAAACTTTACCCAATTATTCTATTGCGAAGATAACACACCAATCAATAAAAAATAATTAATGAGTCATTTAATTATTAGTAATTAATTATTTTGTTTGGTTTCGAAAGGGTAAATAGCTTCTGCATCATCGAGATATATAGTTGTAAATGTGGAGATCTTTACATTAGGTAAACTTTGTTGTTGTTTTAGTATTTTATATTTTGCTTGTTAATAGGCCTAAATATCAAATCACTTGAAACAACTTCTGTTTACAAAAAAAAAATACAACTTTTATTACAATATTCACAGATTAAACTTGAGATTAGATATAGATCAAATAGTAATGAATTTAATGAAATAAACTGATATTTAAACTTCAAAAACAGGTCTTTGCTCTTTCATCTCTAGAACGTCTCTCGTTTCACATTTGCTTTACGCTAAACCCTATTGTAATTTCATCCTCCTCACTGTATAGCCACCAACCAATCGCTTTCTTCTCATATTGAACTTGGATACACACACACACACTCACTCCATAGCTTCCCTTCAATGGCAATGGGTCCTGGAAAGGTCGCCCCCACTTGCTACCTCCAAATGCCGCCTCTGACGTAATGATTTAAGGTGATGCACTAATATATATATATATATCTATACTATAAAGTAGAATGTTTGGCGTATGTATGTATGTCCCCGTATAGAAATAAAAACCGCTTGACCAATGTATTGTGGCCCTAAAACAAACTTAAGACCCTCAAAAAAAAAAAAAAAGACCAACTCTATTACAGTATTTTATGGATCTAGGCCATGTTTACAATGTTGACATGAGAAAAGATCGAAAGGATTTAGATCTAGTTTTAAGAACTAAACTTTATAGTTGTTGTTTTTTTTTGACACATGAAAATCTTATCTTATCTTATCTAATACAGACGTTACTTCATGCATTTAGTCATGCATATTAACCAATGACTTAACTATACAAAATATAGTTTATTGATTTCATTATTTAATCAAATTAACCTTCAAATTTGTGTTTCAAAAGCATTTTTACATTAATTCGTTATTTATATCTGCGAATTTAGATATCCCGATGCACATTCTTTCATTAGACATTACCAAATGGTTGCACATTAACACATCTCTCTACTGAGTCTACTCCTAGGCCTAGGTCTAAAACTCTTATTGAACTCTAAGATGATAAAACTTCTTTTCGCAAAGATAGTTTTATGCTTTAACACATGAACATACTAATTATAGTCCATTCATTTCATTTTTTAATCAAATTAACATTCAAATTTGTTTTTCTAAAGCATTTTTAATACATTCGCTCGCTGTTCGCTAAAGCTGCGTAGCCGTGTTGAGATAGGCCTATATTCATTCATGAAAAAAGGTCACGCATGCGTAGAGCAAAGCCTTCACGCAGCACAGAATGAACTCTATAAAAGCCAATTTTCAACTCTAGATTAGTCTAGATCTAGATCTATGTCTACCTCAAGATCTATGTAGGCCTACAAGCAAATGTTTTAATTTGAAAAAAAATGGATTTAAGTAGATTAGCTATTTTGATTTGATGGCTTCATTCATACTATTTTTACATTTACACATTCGCTTTATTTATGTGAGCTGGCGCTCCTAGATCTATTTTTTAAATCTATTTTTATCTGTTAATTTGTGTAAACTATCTAGGCTAGTGCTGAGTGCATGCATGTTTCCCGCCAGCTCTTTAATGTTAGAGTTAGTTTAGGCGAGTCATGACCTGGCTCTATAAATAGAAAGGGTACGGTCAGTTCTTTCTTTTTCCGGTGTTGACCGTTGGTCTGTGTGACCATGTAGTGATTTAGTAGTTAATAATTGTAGTGTAATTTCAGCTGGGACCGCCTGTAAGTTGGAAAATGTTTTTATTTTTACTTCTTTAGTTAGATTTGTATTAATTATTCCTACATCTACTGTTATAGTCTAGATGTAGACTGATTAGTGGAGTGACATCACTGGCTAGTTAATTAGCCAGGATTACCTCTGATGGAACCGGAAGTTCCGTAGACTTCGGTAGCGTCACCCCCTTGCGCCATCCTTAATGATCCCCTTATTGTTTTTCTATATGTATGTCTATTTGAAATATTTTATTATTTTATGTTCCCTATGTATTTTTATTAATATTTTATTGCTAGGATAACCACTCTATTAAGTTGGCAGTTTGTCCTACTTTTTAATGTAAAAGATGGCTGCGTCCTGAGCGTCGCTGTCATGGCGGCTTTGTTCAGTTTGTTGAGCCTAGACTTAGATTTATGTTATTGTTGTCTGGCCCAATGTGTGTTGTGGCTTAGACTTTGACTTGAGTATGTATGGCTTTTATTAGCCAAATGAAGGTGATTGTTATTACCTGCGTAGATTGTTTTGAGTGTGTGTTAGTCTAGATCTAGTCCATTATAATGATTATTTTATATATTTTTCATATGTCTTATGTTTGTTTATTTTGTATAATTGCAGGCTATAATTCCTGTCGTTATTTTTACAGTCTTACTGCTATAGTACTGCCATTACTGCTATAGTACTGACATTATAGCTGCCTGCTGTGGTACTGCTGTAGTTCTGTTGCTAGTAGCTTACTGTCTGCAATAGCTACTGCCTTTATTGGTATAGATTACTACCACAGTTAAGCTGTCTGCTGTACTGTTGTGTTTAGTGTTGGTATTTTTAGGTGTAATCTAGTAAAGATAGTTAGCCATTTGGGTTTCTTATTAGTGTTTGTAGTGGTATAGTCAGGTGGATTAGTTGTTTATTTCTAGGTTTATTTAGTTGTTTCTGTAAAGTTTATTTTTATTTTCGTATTCATCTACATTTTTATTGCTTTGTAAGTTTGTTGTAAATAAAGTGTATATAAGTTTTGTTTTATAAATTTAGTTTAGTTTGTTCTTTTAGTTAGCTAGATTAGTTTAGTTAAGTTTAATTGTGCTGTCTGGTTGCTTAGGCGACTCTAGCCCCTTGGTCGCAGGCCGAGGTGCACAGATTGGGCCCACCCAGTAGAGCTACCACCTGCCTACTGTTATTAATGAATAGATGTTGAGCAGCAGATAACACAAAAAGGCCTCACTCAGTAGCGCCACTCCTGGCCTGCTCACATTTATTTCATTACTAGACATATGTTACCCGCGGGTCTTTATTTGCGCATTACTGTCGATATAGTCACTGAGAGTGTTTTGTAAACAATTAAACGAAATAATAATGTAATAAGTAAAGCGAATGTGTCAATGTAAAAATAGTGAGAATGAAGCTATCAAATCAGAATAGCTAATAGGCTTAAATCTATTTGTTCAAATTAAAACATTTGCTTGTAGGCCTACATATATTTGATTAAAATTTGAGATGAATAGACTTAATTTTATATGTTCATGTGTTAAAGTATAAAGTAGATCTTTAGGTAGACATAGATCTAAATCTACACTAATCTAGAGGCTTTTATAGAGTTCATTCTGTGTTGCGCATGCGTGACCTTATTTCATGGGTGAATATAGGCCTATCTCAACACGGCTACGCAGCTTTATTTAGCGAACAGCGAACGAATGTATTAAAAATGCTTTAGAAAAACAAATTTTAATGCTAATTTGATTAAAATATGAAATGAATGGACAATGATTAGTATGTTTATGTGTTAAAGCATAAAACTATCTTTGCGAAAAGAAGTTTTATAATCTTAGAGTTCAATAAGAGTTTTAGATCTAGGCCTAGGAATAGACTCAGTAGAGAGATGTGTTAATCACTATTAATGTGTAACCATTTGGTAATGTCTAATGAAAGTTGATGTTCGCCAAACATTACCCGCGGCCTGCGGGTCTAAGTTTGTGTTTACTAATCTAGTGGATTGGATTTAGATGTATGTTAAACTTAACTAATGACCTTTCAAGTTTTTGCTCTTTCGCTACGAAAATAAAATTAGGTTTGCGAAAATGGGTTTACCCGAAGCCGATACATTCATATCTATTAAAAACGAAAAGAGCGATAGCTTTGTTAAATGAATGGGATTATAAACTGAACAATTAAACGAAATAATTTTTAGTACGCGATTCATGAATGAATATAGATCTAGGCCTATCTCAACTCGGCTTCGCAGCTTTCGTAAACGAAAAATGCTTTTGAAAACCAAATTTGAATATTTATTTGATCAAAATATGAAATGAATGGACTATAATTAGTATGTTTATGTGTTAAAGTATAAAACTATCTGTGCGAAGAGAAGTTTTATCATCTTAGAGTTGAATTAGAGTTTTAGATCTAAGGGTGGGATTATAAAGTAAACAATTAAACGAATTAATTTTTAGTACGCGATTCATTACGATATTGTCTAATCATGGTCTAATGAAAGAATGTTCGCCAGGAAATATGTAGCCACAGATATCAGGAACTAATTTATGTAAAAAATGCTTTTGAAACACAAAATTGAAGGTTAATTTTATTTTACAATGAAATCAATTGACCTTTTTTTGTATTTTCATGTGTCAAAGTAAAAAACTATCTGCGCAAAGTGTATTTCTTAAAATTAGATCTAGGTCTAAATCCTTTCGATCTTTTCTCATGTCAACATTGTAGACATGGCCTAGATCCATAAAATACTATATCTGTAATAGAGTCGGACAACATTATTTTTTTTTAGGGTCTTACGTTTGTTTTAGGGCTACAATACATACACTAAGGTCTATGTTGGTACCCAAGAAACATTCCTGCCAAGTTTTATCAAGATTGGTCAAGCGGTTTTGATGTCTATAAGTAACATACATACATACATACATACATACATACACCTCACATTCTACTTTATAATATAGATTAATTCGTTTAAATTTTTTAAAAACACTCTCAGTGACTCTATCGACTGTAATACGCAAATAAAGACCCGCGTGTCAAATATGTCTAGTATATATTAAAAGAAAGGTAGGCGTGGATAGCAAAAAGAATCTTAAAATGAACGAAACAAAAGAATCCATTTTATTTATTGAACAATGAAAAACACAGACTTATATTTAAATGTTTATTTTGAACATTTCAAGTTTTGTTTATTTTGAACTCTTGGAAGCTGGTGGGTTGAAAGCTTGAACCCAAGAATTGGGCTGCAAAGAAATAGATGAACAACATTCTAATGACTCATGGTACTTTAGCGTCAGATGTTAAACATATCCCTCATAGAATATTTATTCTAGCACTAAAACTTTACTTTATTTTGAAGCAGCACAGCTTTCTTTCTATTGATCAGCGCTCTATCCACTGCTGACTTTGGGAGACTGATATGTTTGAGAGCATCCCATAACCCGGACTCGTAGTACAGTGGGTTGAAGTCTTCTATAGTTTCCACCTGATCAAGAAATAATGTCCTGGTTAGGAGTGTGTCTCACTACGTTCTAAGGCAGTCTAAGGTTTAAAGCACATTAATTCAAAGTCATTTCATGTGATAGAAAGGTGTTAAAGAAAGGTTTCTGTAGGATTATCAAGTAAAAGTTTGAGGACAAGTTGATGAATAGAAGATAAACGAAACTCTTGGTTATTCATTTTTCATGTTTTGATATGAACTGTTTGAAAAATCAGGCCAATTTATTTAATGCAGATAGAAATAAACATTTTGCCGACATAACGGCAGAGGGCAAGGACGTTGTTGTTTTTTAGACAATTCTGTAAAAGAAATAGATCTACGTATGATCAATAAAGTGCAGTTTATTAAATAAGTTAAGTGGACATCTGGGTCGAATTCTTTCATTATTGTAAACATTTAGTTGTTGGATTGTTGACTCGGCGTTTGTTTTGTGAGTAATTCAATGAAAATGCAAAGAGAGGAGACCTTTTTTTTGATACAAGTCCATTTATTAACTTGCAAATTCTTTGTGTGTTCAAGTTGGATTGATACTCTCTAAATTGGAATTTCAAAAAACGGCTCTATTTTCTAAGAAATTTGACAGTCTATAGTCTATGTATATCTTTGGGTAAAAAATAACAGCCACACAATGAAAATTCTGGTTAATAGTTATAATTTTACAAAATAGAATCATCTTAAAATCAAATTTGGCCTACACCTTTTTATTTTGAACAAGGCTTCAGTGGGAATTTCCGCATTTAGCTCGAATACTTCTTTGTATTCAGTAAAGAGTTGAATATATAAATACATGTAATATGGGAAAGGACCAATGGCGAACGCTTTTGTGCCAGTTTTTAGTTTAGAATTTATAACTCCGCAATGGTTAAACTTATTTAAAAAATGAAAACATCTGCGGACTCCTCAGCTATTGGGCGATAAAACTAAATTTGACTCTTTTTTCCATATCAGCTATTAAATTTATTATTCAAGTCAACTTATGGTAGGGGTCGGACCTAAACAGCGAACGCAATTTTCGAGGGAGTCATAATGAGCGAAAGGCCGTAAAAAAATAGCGAAATAGCATATTAAAATATAGGAAATTATGCTTCAATTAGTTCTATCATCTAACTTCTTCCATGAAGCATTATAACTATTGTCCTCCTTGTGACATTAGGCCTAAATTTGTTTTCACTTTTCTCGTGCTCCACATCGCCTTTCTCTGCTTGGAACTGATGTCTATATAGCCTACGAAACTTGCGATCAAATATTTTTTTTAAAGAAAGAAACTACAAAATTCTATCTCGCCTCCTTCCTATAGGCTAGTCCACGTCATTTTACTCTCCATTTCATAAACTCTCGTTACTGCGACTATTTTTTTTTTAAGAACACGTGTTCAGTGCACTTAATCACCATCAACTCGATCTCCCCCCCCCACACATACACACACGCGCGCTGATTGACCCAAAGGCAGATCCCGAATGCGATGGATTGATGATGTATGGGAGGCAGATCTACAACAGCTTGGGTTTCGGGCATGGAGACGAAAGGCTCAGGAGAGATCTTGTAATTTTATACATGTATATTATATGATAATTCTTATATTTATTACTAAATATATAGTTCGCCTTTTTTCCGCTTCTGAAATCGAATATTTTCTCCTGGAAAACTCTTGGAAATCTCCTGAAACCCTAATCTCAGAATGGTGGGGGAACCCTGTGAAAATGAATTCTGATCTTTTAAACATTTATACACATATTAATATCATTAAATAGTAACAAGAGGTTAACCAGCCAGTTAAAAAAAGGAGGACGGCAAAACAGAGGTCGTCCCCCATCCCCCCCTTATAAGCCGTATAGGCTTAAGCGCTGTTAAGATCAACTGAAGCGTCATTTCACCCTCACTGGCATAGAGGAAAGTAACTGCTAGCATATGACCTCTGAGAGACTGTTGGAGAGCTGCGAGTCAAACATTTTAGACGGAAAGAAAATGCGGTAAAATATGTTGGTCGTAACTGGGGGTAGTCATGTGAAACACGTAATGCACTCATCCTTAATCTTCGAAATCGAAGACATTGGGTTAAGGCTAAATATAGGCCTATTATTTTAATATTTCAGTTTACAAACAATAACAATAGATAAGAAAAAAAGAAAACAGATTAAATCAGTCATTAATTTATCATTAAATGGCTTTTTAAGCTTATTATAGGGGCTTTCGCTGAATAAGTTTTCAGTTAAAAAGGTCATTTTGAGCGAACACCCCATAATATATTTTTTTCAACGGAATAAATAGCCTTAGCTATTATAGCTAACTATTTCCTCATCTATTTAGAAGTACAATATGCAAATTTTTTTCGGCCGATATCCATTGGTGCTTTAAAATCACCTTAAGTTCGAACCTATTCTCGTTTATCCGGAAACGTTTTGAGAATGAAATTTCCATGCATGTCAACTTTGACCTTCAGCTATGCTTTATTGTATGAGGGAAAACGAAAGTGAATATGTGGGAAATGTAGAAAAATGGAGTCTTTGTAATACCATTTTATTCAGGGCCGGACTTAGGCCACTGCAACCTATGCGGTCGCGTTGGGCCCCGCACTTTCATAGGCCCCGCGCTAAGTCTAGGTGTAACTTATTAAATGAAAACATTAAAATTAATACATAACAGGTATTTCGCGGCTTCCTGATTTTCCAGGGGCTCCTGTAAATCTCCCGCAATTACAAAATATAACAATAAGTCCTTTGAAATCTCATGAAAACTCATAAAAAATCTCCTGAAAAATAGACAAAAGCTTTTTTGGGGTACCAATTTTACGTGTGATAAAAAAATGGCATTGTAAAAATTTTGACCCTTTGCTTATCTCTACCCAAACTGGGCCCCGCGCAATCCGTTTCGCATAGGGCCCCGCGATTGCTAGGACCCGCCCTGATTTTATTAGTTCTGCAAATACTTTTGAAACAAATAAGAATGGATAAAATTTACGGGGAGGTGTTAACTTTATATGCCATTTCGCTGATGGGCCTTTCCTATATATTTACCATAGACCTATATAAATAATACTTGATTCTTATCCGATTATGATCAGATCACAGACCTATATAGATCTATATAAATTGTTATGTACGTAACTCTTTTTCAACCTTTAGGGAAGTCGCCCCGAGTCTAGGAAAATCGATTTTTCGTTAGAAAAGTAATAATCTTTAGTTTTCAAAGTTTAAAAATAATGGAATACAATTTTGCGTATTTTTAATAAAATGGGCTATTAATCACAAAAATATTCACACAAATATATTAAATAAAGACATTTCCAAAAATTCTAGATCAAAATAATTCACTTCTGTTGATTTTAATCATCTTATGTAAATACATTGATTACCTAGACCTTTCTAGATTATGTATGTAAAATAATGGAAAATAATAATTATGATTTCTATGTTCAATTACTAGAGCTAAATCTAAACATTAAATTATATGTTACATCGGTTAATGTTGAAAAAAAAAGTTACTTCATATAGCCACTTTACAAAACAATGCCTTGTTTCAGCTTTTTTAAAGTTGTTCACGACATTTTCTTGTAGTGTTAAAAGATCTCAATATCCAATCTAGATATAATATTTATAGGTCTGTGATATTAACTTTCTGATGTAGAAATCATTAGGTGAACTTGATTGTGCAATGCGCACTAAAAATGTTGACAGTTTATGTATATCTTGCAATAATGAAGCATTACAAGAATGCAATACTTTGAGAAATTATAGACCACTACCAGCTTTGTCAAGGAGGACTAGATTTTTTAAAATCTTTTTTTTTTTAATATTACTTGTTTTGTTTTAGAAAACTGTGCAATGATATGCGGAATGAATAAAACGTGAGCAGAGTTTTTCCCCTCGAAAAACAAATATCTTGTAGTCTTAAAACTTTGTCTCCGCCAATTGAACAACCAGAGGGCAACCACTCGTCCGCCTCCTTGACCCGTCATTTGAAATCCAAAAGGATATATGCTTTTTAATCCCAATGCAGATTGTATTTATAAGTCTGGTGAGAACAGGTTCTCACTATTTTTTTCCCTATTTTTTTCTTAATGAAACTTTAAAAAAGTGTATATTTCATTGCAAATCTATGGCATGACATTAACTTCTCAGCAGACGTGTGGGTATCGTGTGGGATGTGATCTTGTCATTTCGTTATTGAAACTGCCCACACTTGTCTGGAGTCTGTTAAAATCATTTGAACGTAGACTATCTAGCTCAATCCTGGTAGACATACTTATGTCAAGCACTAAGCAGTAGCTCAGACTAGTCATTCTGTCCAGACCCAATCAACGACTGGTCAGTTCTACTTTACAGTTTCATACAGTTCAATGTAGGCTTTAGCTTTAATATATTCCATGGGCGAGAAGTTGAAAGAAGCATAATGACAGGCAGTTGGGATTTTCTAACAATTTTTAAAAGCTGATCTTAAATAATTGTTTTCAGAATAGGTATTACCGTTGACCATACATTTGTTAATTTGTATTTATGTTACAATACATGCACGTCTGCTTAGTTTATCAAGCTATTTAGATCACTACAAGCTTAAGTCAGTGTTTCCCAAACTGTGTTTCGTGGAACACTAGTGTTCCTGAGGCCTGAATAGGTGTTCCGTTGGAGTAATTAACTACACGAGAATTAATTCCAAAATAATGAACATAGATGATTAATATTATAAGAAAACCCTTTCCTCACTATCTTATCTCTTACTTTGCACGACTGATCTTAAAATTACTAGAACTAGTAGCCTACTCAATGATATGTGGCGTAGCTATGGTGGGGGGGGGGATGGAAAATCCCCCGCACCCCCCCCCCAATTGAAGAGACCCCCAAATGAGTGTTAGAATTTGATTTTTTTTTACATTAAATATTAAATATTACACCATTATCTCATCATGATGTCGAATGTCAAAATGCAGGGCCCCTAAAGAGGTCAAGCCCCCCCCCCCGGGCCCCCAAATGATGGCTAATACCTAGGTACGCCACTGTCAATGATCTAGACAGTTATGATGAGGATTAGGCCCAAGTATTGGTAATAGTGTACATTATGCTGTTCGCGTCCGATCTGCTCTTAATGTGATACCAAATACTTTATAAATATATCGAATCTGCACCGCTAAGCTGTCAGAAGATAAACTATTACCTTAATAATTTATAAATGTAAATTTTGTTTAAATTATTAATACATTCATTTATAAATCTAGATCTGGATTCTATTTAGTCTGATTAGATTTTCGTCAAGTGTGTATGAGGACTCTGCCAAAATTGCATGTTATAAGAATAGTCCTTTTTTTTAAAGCGAAGTTCGTATCAAAAATCTTTTTTTTTTAAGTAAACATTTGAATCAGTATTTCATTCCATGAGTAAGTTAATAACTGGAAAATTTTATCAATGAACCATTGATACTTTTCCCATTGCTACCTAATATATTATTTTGACCAATGCGCGAATCTATGAATAAAGCATGAGTTATTAATGAAGATGTCTGTGACATTTTTAAAGCTTACCTCACATGAAGTTTGTCATTTATACGTGATATGAAAAATCTGTTTGCATGGTTAATTTTTAAAAGTAAGAAGTTCATTTTCGGAAAAGAAAAAGTCGCATCAGAACTTTGAAAGGCCTAAAATATCATGATGTCCAATTTTTCTAATCTTTTCTAGTTTCTGAGATCTAAACGGGACGGACGGACAGACAGACAGACCACACAAATTTAATAGCGCTATTTCCCTTTCGTAGGCCGCTAAAAATTTAAATGAAATAGTCCGGCCTAGAAAACAAGCAACTGTTCAACTGAATTCTCCGAATGTTCCAAGTTTTTACGATAAAAAAAAAGGTTTGAGAAACACTGGCTTAAGCGAATCTAATGATCTAGAGCTGTATAGCAAGCTCATATGTTCTCAGGTGTAGGCCTAGCTCATTTCTAGCACTACATTGATAGGTACTTCCCAAACGAGAGACAAACAAGAGTAGGCAATGGAATCAATGAGACTGGTCATCAAATATCTACAGACATGACAACTTGTACTGGCAGACAAATGACATCAAGTCGCCAACCAAGTTGTATGACAAGGGCGGAGCTGGGGGTGGATGGAAGTAAAGGGATGACCTTTTGTCATTTGTGTCAACTGCGAGCAGAGATAAAAGGGATGTGGAAGAACTTAACTGTCCAATTACAAGAGAAATGTGTCAGCCTATATGTCGTGATGATGTTCCATCAGATAAAGGTCAATCAATGAATTCTCCCTTTAGGCAAATTCCCATTTAAACACTTCTGTTGCGCTGAAAATTAACCCGAAGAGGGAACAGAATAAATATTTCTAGGTCCACGTGTTTGTCGAAATCAAATAGTAGAACATTCATTGGCATAAAAACAAATTTTTTTTTCTTCTGGGATTAAAAAAAAAACTGTATTATTTTTGTAAAGTTCAAATAGAGGAAACTTGACAAGGTCTTCGGGAACAAAGTGTGTTGAAAAAGTAAGAAGACTTAAGATTGCGCCTAACGTATCACCTTCATACCATTGTCAGTAAACGTTAGGTTTGTGTGTGTGTGTGAATAACACGTTTGAATTTCGAGTAGAACTTTGCTCTGCATAACCTGAGTCACAAAACATCCACTAATTTACCAAAGACAGAAACGACTGAACTCTCAGCATAACCTGTGTCTCCAAGTATCCACTTATTTACCATAGACAGTGACGACTGAACTCTCATCTTGGCTACTTCATCTAGTTTCTCCTCACTTGGTGCAGCAATAAAAGGAATGAGCAACTCTCTGGATATCACACTTTTCACCAGTATACTGTGTACAATACAGGATCAGTTGAAGTCAAATGTCTCACTAAACACTAAGTACATAGGCTACCTCATGACTATTAAACCTAAGGACATTCCATGAAGATATGATTAGAAAGAAATACTAAACTGCTTTCACCATGGATTGACCTGACCTTTACCTCCATCCCAAAAATAGAATCACTTTACATTGTAGGACTGTACCTTTCAACTTTAAATTGAAACTGAAGTTCAAACGTCTTGTACCTGTTTTCAGAAGGCATTAAAACGAAATAGCCACTAGGTTTGATGGCTTGAGACGTCCTACTGGAAGACCATTCCTTGGGTTGGGAACCAACGCTAGGGTAAACTAGTTTGGTCAATAGTGCTACATCCTGTTGACCATATTTCATAGCATTAATTTTTTTTTGCTAAACCTAACAAAAGAATTTAAAAAACTGTATAACTAAAATAAATGTACAAATAAAATAAACAACAATCCCAAAATGAACAGCTATTAGATTTTGATAAAAACCGTTTCACATATTGAATTGTAACTGGCACTATAATAAATATATTCGCACAAAAATATTTTGTTTGTTTTTTAATGTAGGCTTATTTGAAATTCTTTCCTTATAAAATATTACAAAATCTTCGAACAACTTGTTGTTCAGAAATTGGGCATCAACAAAAAAAAAAGATACCTTTGTAAGCAGTTCGTTACACAAACATGTATAGTGGCTGTGATTTCTTTCTATCTCCTCCCAATCAAGTTTCCAACAAGATGTAGGTAAAACTATTAGAGACAGTCCAAATACAGCCGAGTCACACAGCTTGCTTAGAGGTATACAGCCGACTGCCTGGAAATAGAGCGGGTCAATTACCCAGCCCCCCCCCCCTTATGTTTATTTGTAGTTTTGTACTCTATATAGTTATAAGAACAGTTAAGCTCTTTCCCTAAACGTAAAAATTAAGTTAAAGTCACTTAAGATTGAGCTTTGATTGTGATGATAATATATATATATATATCATGGGCGTAGCGTCGCATGAGGTTTGCGGGACATGTTCTCCGACAAAATGAATTACGCATAATAAGAGTTGCGATGACATCCTAGTACAACTTGGCGCCACACTTTCATGGAGGTCTCACTAAGTGTTCGACTCCCAGTTCGGCATAGGATTTCCACCCGATTTGTGTAAATGACTCCCAAAATCCGTCTCAGCCATTTTGTTGAGCCACATTTAACCTTTTCTCAATTTTGACAGACGACTTCCATGTCTCAACTGCATATGTTGCAGTTGGAATGACGATTGTGTTGAGAAGGTGTATTTTTGTCTCGAGCCCAATAGCTTGGCTTGTCCAAATAGGCTGCAGCCTTTGGAAAATGCTCCCTGCCTTCTCTATTCGGCACGCTACATCATGGTAGGCATCCCCATCATTTGTTATGATGCTGCCAAGGTATGTGAGCTTTGACTAGCCAAGTTTGACGGGGGCACCCTTTGCCTTATATTCCACTCGGTTTTGTTTACGCCATGGAATACCAAAGGCAGTCTGGTTCATTGCTCTCCTCATTATGTAGTGGATGGCTAGGAGGAAAAGGAAGGTAGATAAGATGCTCCCCAGTCTCACACCTGTCTCGATGCTAAAGAACTCGGTTGTTCCTTCTTCTGTTTTAATGCAGCAACTAGATTGACTGTATATGTGTCGTAGGATCTGAATGAATTTTTCTGGGATGCCGTATTCTCTAACTATTTTCCATAGTGATTCTCGGTGGACACTATCAAACGCTTTCTTTAAGTCTACGAAACTGATCGTAAGCCTTTCGAGATTTTGTTCTATAGTATTTCGTAGAATGAAGATCTGCTGTGCACATCATCTTCCTCTTTGAAATCCTGCTTGTTCTTCTCTGAGACTCTAATCTACAGACTGTTGAAGCCGTCTCAATAAAATAAGGCTGAAAACTTTGCCCGGGACAAAGAGGAGAGTAATGCCCCTCCAGTTGTTGCATGCACATATTTCAAACATAAACAAATACACAAAAAACATGGCGATCACCAAATGGAGAAACCTTCAACGAGATAGATTACATTTGCATCTCCAAACGATGGAGGTCATCTCTATTAAACGTGTGGACCCGCAGAGGAGCGTATATTAGCTCAGACCACTACCTTGTCAGTGGCAAATAAAAGCTTCGACTGAAACGCCAACCAAAACAAGCCACACGACCACGCCATGTAAAGTAGACAAGCTCAAATACTGCAATATTGCAGCACAGTTCCAATTGAAACTAAAGAACCGCTTCTATGCTCTTGCAGATATACTGACCCTTGATGAAGAGTGGGCCAACTTCAAAGATACCACTATTGGGTGCGCGGAAGAAGTTATCGGAAGGAGGCGAGGTTCATACAAGGAACGGTGGATACAAGACAGAACATGGACATTGATCGATGAGAGGAAAGAGGCCAAACGTAGACGAGACCAGAAAAATGAAACACAAGATCGCAGCCCAGCGGGAGAAGCCTATAAAGAAACAGATCTGAAAGTAAATAGAAGCTGTCGGCAAGATAAACGGGACTGGATTGAACAGAGGGGTCAAAAAGCACAAGCAGCTGCATGCAGAAATGACACAAAGACTCTCCATTGTATTGTCCAGATCTCACTGGAGCAAAGAGTGGACATGGAGCACCGATAAAAGACAAGCAATGCTAACGAAAGAAGAACAGGAAGCAAGATGGGTAGAGCACTTTAAAGAGACCTTTAACCAACCGTCTCCAGACGTGACTTACACATTCAAGGACCTCTCTCCGGACAATGATCTCAAGGTCAAGACAGACCCAATAACTGCTGAGGAGGTTACCATGTCCATTGCAGTGCTATAGAACAACAAAGCACCAGGGCTAGACATGGTGTCATCAGAAATGCTAAAACATGGGGGACAGTGCAGTGTTGACAGAATGCCTGATCTCTTAAATCTCTGTTGCCGAACTTCTAATGTCCCTGAGGACTGGCTAAAAGGAGTGATTGTAAAGCTTCCAAAAAAGGGCAACTTGGTAGACTGCAACAACTTAATATGTATCATTTTATACAAATTAAACCGAGAAAAAAGTTCCGATTTAGTAGAACTTAGGTATTAATTAGTTTTAAAACAATATTCCTTTTTTCGTAAAAAAAAAAATTGTTACTGTTAACAAGCTAGTTTGAAGAAATTCAAAATTTTAATTTCGCAAGTTGAATTTAATTAAAAATAATGCTTTTAAGGAACATTTTTAAAAAAGTTATTATTTGATTTAAAATTAGAACTATGTCATTTTTGTTTTATGAAAACAAGAAACTCCAAATAGGTTTATTCAGTGCCAATTTGTTTAAACATTAAATCTGCCATCCACTGATAAAAGTCCCAAAATGGCCACACACCCATTCGACTTTTCTCCAGCAGATCTCACGTATTTACGGTGGGTGAATGTAAGCTGCACTCTACCTCCCTTAGTTCCACTTCCCTCAAAACATAATCTGATCAGGATTCGAACTACATTTTGTTCGTGACTATTACGTACACGCCTAATTGAGACACATTTGTTTATGATCGGGCTTCACTTCCAAGTATAAAACAAAATGATCTAAACTGCCTGCTTAGGTGTACTTACCTTCAGATGTTTGACAGGTACAGTCATAGAGACCGCCTTGCTGGCTGTTGGGTAGACGTGTTTACAAGACACTGATTCTGTATGCAGGTCCTAGGAGAGACAAAGTGAGCAATGGAGAAGAAGAGATAAAGAAACCACCATTCGACTACAACGTGAGAGTGTCATCTGTTTTGGGAACACTAAACACACATCAAACAAACACACTAGCATACACAGCACACACACACACTTGGGGAAAGAGAAACAAAACGCCATTGTTATGATAAAATAAAATAACATCGCATTAAAACTATAAATAAACCTTAGTAATATTTCATATTTAGGATGAATATGGCGTTGTTGTTTTTTTGAGCAGCCACCATAGGGAATTTTTTTATTTTTTGACATTCTAGTTCGTCTCTCCGTAAGTTTGTATGTGAACGTTTACATTATAAAAAATAAAAACGTTATGACAATGGTATATCAACTTTGCCTGAGTTGGACAGACAGACAGCACAAAACAAATGATAACTCTTTTCTTTGGGAACCGCTACAAAATGAAATTGAGAAATAGGATGTCTACATCGACCTCACAAAGTTGAACAGATTTATTAGGATCAACACTTCGCCTCATCGAATACAAAAAGAATCATTTCCATTGTTTAATTAAACCCCTTGTTTTTTTTTTTTCCTCCACGACATTTTGTCTAAAGAAGTTCTTGTGAATGCAAGCAGCTCCTTTAATGCATTACAAAAATGGACTTCATGATGTTAACACATTTTGTTTTATTTGCAGCCATTCCTATAATTACACGTTTGTGTGTGTGTGTGTGTGTGCACAGTTTTTAACTGTGGCATCGTTTCAATCTTTTTAACTTCAACTTGCTTGAAGTGACACAATTATTGGTTATCGTGTTATTAAAGTAAAAAAAAAAAAGATATAAAAGAGTGAGTTGATTTAGTTCAATTTATTAAGTACTTAATTAAATGCTTATTAGATCTTCAGAATAAAATTTGCATATTTCATAGCGACAAACTTTACAGCCTGTAACCTAGCCACCTTATTATTGACTTTTATGTATACATCTCCACAATTAATGTGTGTTATTTGAAATCTTTAAAAAGTATGTATGCTAATATCTTTCTGCTAAGTGTCATAAACCTTGTCCTATCTAACGTTGTGCTATTTTGTCTTGGAATGGAAATATTGTCAGAGAAATAAATAAAAGTACTCACAAAGGCTTCACAAAAAGGTAACTGGTAAGGACTCAGCATTTGTTCCAGCAAATCACATTTAATGATGAGTTCACTATCAGCTGTGGTAAGTTCAAAGTGGCGGTTTCAGTTTGAATGTAGTCTTAAGCATTAAGTCGTGAGAAAAGTTTGGACAAGAGTAAAAGACGTGGACCGTTAAGTCTGTGCATGGCTCGACCTGACGCAGAATCCAATTCTCTTATTAGCGTCCTTGACATTGTTTAGTTTAGAGGGAACATCCCCAATATTCAATAAGCCAGTTGGGGGGGGGAGGGGAGGCACTAAATAGAATAGTCTGTCAAAATATAGTAGCTATTCAAGTTTCTAGCTATAAATATATAGTATAACTCTAGGCATTAGTGCACCATGAGGTGAAAGAATATTTCTGGAGTAATATATCCTACGTATTAAAAAAAAAGATAACACACACACACACACATCGCGTCACATCGCACACATTGCTCTCAGACAATGTTCGGTGTACCTTGATATACATCTCTTAAAGACAGTTCATACAACACAACAACAACAAATGTGTCCGACTACCTGGTGAAGGTGGCGGTAACAAAAGCTGGATGTGTTCCGAGTCTTTAGAAGTCTCATTCAACCAAAGATAGAAAAAGTTCTGAAGCGAGTAGGGATCTAAAAGAGGTAAAAAACTTTGCATTAGAAAAATAGGAATACAGCAGCCATTTGGTTTTATTCTCCGCTCTCCTTTGTCCACATTGACAATGATTATAAGAACAAAATGTCGACATCAACAAACATTATAAAACATGCAACATAGTTTTGGTTACTTTTATAAAATTTAAAGATAAAACTAGACTATTTTATAATATCTATCAAACAACCGGAATGTAGACATTCAGAATAATATTATTGTTAATATTATGAATGTCATCATCTAAGATGTGGCAGAAGGTAGTCAGATCTTATTAATTAGATCTATGAATGTAGTTGTTTATTAAACAATATTAATCTAAGAAAAAACTTTTTAAAATTTAATAGATTGTTTTTAGTAGGCCTACATTACATTGTTTTCGTGTCGCAAATAAATGACCTATGTTTAACAAAAGGGCCGGCCTTAACAATGGCGGGGCCCTATGCGAAACGGATTGCGCGGGGCCCACTCTGCGTAGAGATACGGATAATAAAAAGTGAAAATTAAGATTTTGTATTAGAAAATAAATTCGTCTTTGTATTTTATTCATTCTTTATGAAGTGTAAAATCAAGATCAAATCAACTTTACGAGTGTAGCAAAGTCATACAGTATATCATCATTTTGTTTTTTACATAGATCACGCTAAATAGCAAGAATTACTGAAGTATTCGTGAATCGTTGACCTCAAGTAACTGAATGACTCACCAATGTGGCATTTTTCCCCCTATTTTCCAGGAGATTTTTATGCGTTTTCTGGAGATTTTAATAATTTCAGATTTCCATTAGCTCCTGGAAAATCAGGAGGCCGTGGGAACCTCGTTATTAGTTATAATGGTTTAATTTAATAATTTACACCTAGAATTAGTACGGGGCCTATGGAATTGCGGGGCCCATTGCGGTCACATAGGTTAAAGTGCCCTAAGGCCGGCCCTGTTTAACATCATACGAATCTTGTATCAAAAAGATAGTACAACACTAACAGTCCTGAGAGTTGTGGCACTCTGGGATAGTCTGTAAGCGTAAGCCCAACAACACACACAGAAACTTGCCTGGACATAGAACAACTGAAATTATAAGGTGGGTAGAAAGATGGAAGTGTGGAACCTTGCTTGCTTTGTATGTACAGAATGGAGACAAAGAAAATCCCATCTCTGATCCTAGGCTTCTGACATAAAACTTTTACTTCGATCAACTCTTTAATGGACACTAATAAAGGTGATGACCTAAAGGATGGGTGTAACTGGTTTGAATGCCTGATGATGACATACGGTGCTACGTACCACAGTCAAGAAGAATAACATCGACCAGGCCAGTAGTGTCTTCACTTGAAGGAACCCCGGGACTGCCCCCCATCATGGTGTGAGTTATTAAACTGGATCTGATGGTGGCACTGACCACACGCTGTAAAGGAAAGAAAAACGGTTCTGGTTGCAGTAGTATAACACAAAAAGATATGTTGTTATTGTTAAGTCTATTTGCTGTGAATCTACTTTAAAAACAAAACGGTAGGAACCATCACTTTTTTTTTTCCATTTGCATTCTTCGAATCTTTCTGCTCTCCTACAGAGTTTTTTTGGTTTTTTTTTGGCAGGAACCTCAAAATATACTACTGGCCAGTAAATTTGAGTATTTTTTACTATTAGTTGGAACAGTACATTTTATATCGCCCCCCCCCCAAGCATTTCCCTTTCCACACTCCTACTTCTGGTTCGTGAATTCTAGTATGACGTTTTCGCTCCGCCCCCCCCCCTCCACGGTAATGGATATGTTTGTTTAGTACATCGTTTAGTAGTATGTGCTCTACATTGTCGTCTCGAGGGTGAGGGGATCGAACCATGCCCGCCGTCATGGCCGGCCGACGTCTTTCTTGAGGTTTGTGCTAGGCTGTAATCATCATTAATTCTGAAGGAACATCCGAAACATGTAAAAAAAAATGTGGCCCATTAATCCGTCAAGGACTATTTATTCCGCTACTAAGCCAATCCTAAATGGGATGCTTAATAAAAACTCGCTCACCCAAAAAAAAACGTCCTTAATACAATCTCTGATTATTCTTCGGCTTCTCAAGTCCATATCGAAATATTTGATAGGCTTTATGTTGCTGGTTTTTTTAACATATTGAATTATATAAAAATTCTCATCCCTTTTTCTAGAACAGCATTCTACTAAAAAAAAAGTTAACTTACAGTGAGAATTTCTTTAATTTTTATTTTTAGATCTCTAATAGGGCTTACATGTCGATTTAGATCTTTTTGACGCCTTCAGGCAAGAGTTTGGCGGAACAAATCGCTCCGCCTGCCTACAAAAATCAATGTCTACCAGGCGGTGGTTCTCTCAATCCTTCTATATGGCTCTGAGACATTGACACTATACAGAAAACAACTAAGACTTCTTGAGCGCTTCCACCAAAGATGCTTACGCTCCATCATGGACATACTGTGGCAAGACCGCACTACAAACAGCGATGTCCTTGCGAACGCCGGTATGGACAGTATAGAGGGACTTCTTATGGTCTGGCAGTTACGCTGGGTAGGGCAAGTATCCCGAATGGGTGACGAACGTATGCCAAAGGCAGTCTTTTTTTTGGTGAGCTAAAAGGTGGTCGACGTAACGGAGGCGCCCAACAGAAACGCTTCAAAGACCAGCTTTGGCGTCAACTTTCCTTGGCTGACTTGGAAGAGAGCACCTGGTTGCATGCGGCCTCAAAACGAGACAGCTGGAGGTCACTCACGAAGGCCGCGGGATACACATTTGAGACCAAAAGAAAATCCGCTGCTGAGGACAAACGCAGACGGCAAAAAGAATCTAAATTGACCTCCTGCGGACAATGGTTATGCTTGCCCTGAATGTGGCAAAATATGTAGGTCTCAGCTGGGGCTGCGCAGCCATCGGAAATACTGCACTCCTAACTAATCTTCGGACTCGAAGACAAGCCTTATTATAAATTACAGACTTTCTTTTTAATAGAAGATAGTCGTAATAAAATGTTACTTCAAATGCTAAAGACTTCATAGAGATATTCGGCGATCTTTACCAAAAATTTAATCTGAATTTGGTTTAATTAATGTTTTTTATTTCGACTTTGCATAGATCTTCATGGTAAAAAAAATAGAGGAAATGTGTAGAATTAAAAATAAGGCCTATAGGGCCTAAGTTGCAGCGAACAAGAAAACATTTTAAGCTGCCTTTTATTGCCTCTTTATTCAAAAATGTTGTCTTAATCTTAGAAAAAAGGTTTTCTGTTCTATTTACTTTTAAAATACATTTATTAAGAATATAAAGTTGGAAGGCAAAGTCACCCCATTTTTCCATTTTTGAAAAAATGGCATTTGGGCCCCCCAAAAAAGTATTTTCCCTATAATGTACTGACTTTATTGAATGTTTTTATTAAAGTATAGGCATCCACTCTGTAGGAAAACAAGTTTATAGTAGTTTAAGTGTACTTTAAATATGAGAAAATTAAGTTGGAAGTTGAAAAGTGTGCAAAGTCACCCCGTTTCACGGTATTAAGAAAAAGGTGAGCAATGTAGACGTAGACGGCGAAAAGAAAATCTCAATCGACCAGCGGCGGACAATGGTTATACTTGCCCTGGATGTGGCAATATGTTATAGTGGGTTGAAATTGCGAATAAAGAATCCCTTTCGGTAAATTTAACCGCCGTGGTTTTGACCGTGAAAATGGCTTAGTAGTTATGTGCCTGGTAACTTGGTAAGTAATAACAGGTTAAATTTTTGTATTTTTTTTTTAGGTCTACCGTGAGAGAATTGGTCAGGGCACTTGCGTTTATATATAACTATAATAATAATCTGTATTATCGATATATCCATATAAACTTTTCACATGTAAACAATTATGAGTGAGTCTGTGGGGAATTTATATATGGTTTCTTATAGTTGTCATGTTTTGTTTGATGTAATGAATAAACTGTAAGACAAATTTCCATATATATATATATATATATATATATATATATATACAGGGCCGGTCCTAACTATTGCGGGGCCCTATGCGAAATTGATTGCGCGGGGCCTAGTCTGGGTTGGAAAAAGGATAAGTGAAAATAAAAATTTTGTATTAGAAAACAAATTGACTTTGAATTTTATTCATTCTTTACTAAGTATAAAATTGCGATCAAATTAACTTTATTTTACGAACCTTGCAACCTATGGCATATTTATATGCCAGTGACTATAAAAGTAAATAATGTATTGGAACTTCCAATTAAGGTGAAAATTCGCCCGATTATTACATTATAGTACATGAAAGCTGACAATGTCATTTTCTTTTATCGCGCGTAGGATTGGCATTTTCCGCAAATGAATGACACCCAAAAATGACAATTTATTATATTTTTCAGAAGATTTTAATAAATTCAGGAGTTTTCCAGGAATTTTCGATTATATTTTGCAATTTAATAACTACACCTAGAATTAGCGCGGGGCCTGTGAAAGCGCGGGGCCCACTGCGACCGCATAGGTTGCAGTGGCATAAGACCGGCCCTGTATATATATATAAGAAGAAGAGAGAGAGTTTCCTAAGACTATTTTTGTTATGTAACAGATGCAAGAAAAAAACTAGAACAGAGTCTGGACATATAGGCCTACTACGCTGCATTTGTTGATCATGGGCTTTTGTCACAAGACGCTAGCAGTGTGCTGGCGCCTGCTTGAACTGGTCGTAGTCTAGGGTGATTCTGGAGGCCCGACTGTTGACGCTGGAATTTTGGTGGCTTTAGCCTGTCGCGATTTTGGTGTTTGTCTATATAATGAAGATATAAAACTAAACACCGGAATATAGTTAGAAACTATAACGTTAAACTGTAACTTTATTTACACACAATATAGAATCTTCCAAATAAAACGTTTACATACAGGTACATCAACTACTAAAACTTAACTCAGATCTCTAATGACTATGAACGTTAGATTCTGCTATAGTTTTCTCGTACCAGATTAGGAAACCAGCAGAAGCGGGAAATACGACCGTCCGCTCTACAAAACCCACGCCAACTGTCCGTTCGTTTCCAGAGCAAAAAACCTCCCACGTGGACTACACCGCAACACAGTGGTTACGTCTCCTTGCATCATCAGTGACGCATAACCTCAGTGGTTACGTCTACATGCATCATCGGTATCTGAGAAGTGATGACGTAGGCCGCGCCAACTGCCCCTTTCCCCAAATTTCCCAGATCACCTCGCCCTCGTTGTAGCCTAGGTACTCTGGTCCCGTGACAACAAAATAAACATTAGAGCACAAAAAAAAAATACTTATTTCCCCTTCCAATAATAAAACAAATCTAATTAAAATATATTAAAACATAAATAATGACATTAGATCTAAAATATAAGTAACAGTAAACAAACTTAAAACTTTCCACAATAACTAAGGCCATGGTAGTGGACTGCGGTTGTTCTGCTACACACACACAAACGGTTGTGGGCTCACAGCAGTTTGTGACAGCTTTCGTTAGAGTGAGTCTCAGTGGTTTATAAAGGATTGGTCTAAACATGGATGCCCTGTGAAGTTCCTAATCATTCTAAAGCTGCTGTATGACAATAAAGTCAAATTTGGGAATTGTTGTAACCTACTTACCGTACTGTTTTTTTTTTAGATCCATAAGTGAATAAGTCAGTACAACGGAGATATACAAGCATGTGAAAGTTTGTCTTTATTTGTTATTAAAGATGTATTCACGCTGTTAGTTATTTTAAGCAGGAAACGACTTAACCAGTAAGCTTATTGATAGTTTGACATCTAGAAATCAATAACGTTAACAATCGAGATGACTATTTCCCCCCTTCAGACGATCACTTACTTTTACAACAGAGATATTGAGTTGTTGTGATGCAGCTTCAAATTGACTTTGAACATGTTGACCACTATGTCCAGTGAAAACAATCATTTCCAGCTTGCTAAAATTGTGAGGAGCCTGCTCATTAGTGGAAATCAAACACCATTTTGTTAAAAATATCCAATATCTCTATTTTTTAAATCATTATATCGGGACAGGTCGGTTTTACAATAGAGCAATCGGTTTCGAAAACCAAAATGTCACAAATATGAATTGTTATTAAGTTACTTTATTTTTCTCCTTGGGTTTGTCGATTTCTTTCTGGTAGGTATGCTTGGAAACTCAAGGAAGCAGAACGATACTTTTGCTGGCCATATAATGCAACAGAGATGATTCTAATTAATCTCTAGTGATTTTTGGGAAACCTTCCTTTCAAACTGTTATCATTTAATCTGATTGGCTTTATGATTATCATCAGATGTTGTCTTAAGTAGTTTTTTTTTAACAGCAGCTTTATAAAAAAAAAGGATTATAATACTATGTACAGTGGACAGTCGTGAGAATAGCTTGACTACGTGACGTCGGTTGGGGTGACTGGTGAAATTTAGTCCATTTCTCTAATAACAGATGTTTACTGTATATTTGTATCGTCTAGATATAGTGTTTATTTAGTATTACTATGCCGATTCAAGAAAACAGTCTCGTGGAATAAACCCTAAATCATTACCCTCCGTTACGTGGATGTGATCACCTCAAAGCAGTGAACATTGATACTGACCATTGGGAAGATACGTGGAGAGAGATGGTGACCAGAAAGCTATGGAAAGCGAAAAAAACACAGGCCTCAGCTCTGGAAGAAAAAGCGGGCCAAACGAAAAATGGCTCCTCTATCACCAAAGCGAAAGCCACCTTAACCTGCGATATATGTGGAAGGGAGTGTCTCTCCAAAAAAGGGGCCCCACAGTCACATGAAAAAAGTGTTTGAGGTGAACCATAGTCGCTCTATGACTGAAGGAGGCCAACTAACATTAAATGCATCCATTCACAACTATAGGGTTTTGTCTAGTTCATCACAAAATTGTATTAAACTATGCGAGTGTTTAGACTAAAAAGATGACTGAAATGAATCATATTGTATTAAACTAGTAACGATCTAACTCTAGTGAAACAAATGTCATCTTTAATGTTTAAAAAATGCATTAATTCCGATCTAAATAATATAAGTCCATCTAAACAGTTCTACTGCAGAATAATTAAGACAAGGATGTCTTTAAAATGATCCACACTATCGATCAGCATTCAACTAAACATTGTCCTAAGACGCTCTGTCTATCTGAGAGAGTGTAAGAGACGTGTTGCTTTTGTCCTCTTAACGTTGTGACAACGGAGCAAGTCTAGCACTGAAATTGTCATGGGGATTCTTTTGTACAAGCTGTTCCCCACATAGGCACACGTCAACTACTTCCACCAGGACACACGAATGCGACTATCTACTTATTAAAATGTATTTATTGGAACATTGAAGACATGGAAAAATAAATGGTCAATCGTTCTCATAGTATGAGGTGCGGTGGCTGAGCGGTAAAGCGCTTGACTTCTGAACCGGGGGTCCCGGGTTCGAATCCTGGTGAAGACTGGGATTTTTTATTTCGGAGTTTTGGGCGCTTGTGAGTCCACCCAGCTATAATGGGTACCTGACATTAGTTAGGGAAAAGTAAAGGTCATTGTGCTGGCTACATGACACCCTCGATAACCGTGGGCCACAGAAACTTATGACCTTTCCATCATCTGCCCTATAGATCGCAAGGTCTTATACTATTGTTTTTTTTTTTATTCAAATTAATTTTTGCCTATCTAGTAACGCAGATGAAAAACGAACCCGAACATTTTTAATTTCTCGCCTATATCCATCGCCCCACAACTTTGGACTGACTATAAGACTAATAAGCATTGAAATCATTAATACCTGTGGAAAACCCTCCAAATATCGTTTATAGTCAGAGCAGGCTTCTGTTAAGCCCTGTTGTAGACATGACTCTTCATTTTTAAGTTGAAAATCTGCCAGTGATTCATGAAGAAATGTTCTCAGCTCTGTCAAAGCTCCGTGTAGATTGACGAAATTGCTTTTGGTACAAGAAAATGGCAAGATTTGCTGGAACAGAAGCAAGAAAATGGCAAGATTTGCTGGAACTCAATAAATGGACCAAAGACTGTTGCATATCCATCAACACAAAAAAGACAACATATACCATCTTCTCACTGTCAGCAAAACAACAAACAATAAAATTAACATTAGATAAGGAAACTTTAAACAAAAAAAGACAGCTCTACATATCTTTGAGTCACCTATGACCCGAGAATAACCTGGAAAAAACAAATAGAAAAAATCACAGAATAAAGGCATCGAGAGACTATCTCTTATGAAAACATTAGCTAACACAGATAGGGGAGCTAACCACAACATCCTGAAAAAGACCTATTCTATATCATTTACGTAAAACCTGTTTTAGAATATGGTGCTCAGCAGCCCAAACCAACCTAAGAACAATTAGACATGGTTCAAAACATTGGTCTAAGGATGATGACAGGAGCAATCATAACAACACCCATAAGAGCTATGGAGGAAACCGATGCCCTGGTCTCTCTAGATGAAAGAAGAGAGATAAAAAATCCTTTCCCAATTCACTAAAATGGAAACCTTGGAGAGGCACCCACTCAAAGCTAAAATCCACAAAACTGTCACTAAAAACCATCTCAAAATGATTTGTTTGCTACAAGGAGTCTCTGGACCTAAAAAAGAAACACCAACTTGAAAAAATAACCCAGGAATCCACGACACATCATAATAAATCTTCACTTTGGGACGAAAGCTCTCTTCCTATTATAAGAGACCATATTGAAAATATAACCAAAAAATCTGACTACATTCCAAAAGAGTTCAAAGAAATAGTGAACTCAATTCTACAAACTCATTTTCCTAGCAATCTTTGGATCAGAGTTTAAGTTTACACGGATGGCTTATCTCTTAAAGCCACCACAAATGGGGGAGTTGAAATACTCATCGAATGGCCCGATGGAGAAAAACTAGAAAAATTCATTGCAACTGGAGAGCTCTCTGACAGCCACAGAGCAGAAAGGTAAGCACTAGAACTAGCTGCTACCATACTAGCAAATCATCCAAGTACCCCACACGGTCAGATTGTCTTTCTAACCGATGCGAAAACAATCCTCAAAAACTTGGAAAACTCTGATTCCTCCAATACAAAACGACTCAGGACAGCACTTATAAAGCTCAACAACAACAGCAAAAAAAAAAACTGTTATTCAGTGGATACCAGCACATATAGAACTAGAAGGAAATGAGAAGGCTGGCACACTCGCCAAGAGTGGGAGAACAAACTCACAAAAAACCATTGCACTCTATCCAGAAGAAATGAAGAAACTACTAGTAAATAAAATAAATGAGAAATGGACAAGCTCTCATCTGAATCACAAGAAATAGTATGCCTATTATAAGCTATCCCGACAAATCAACGTCTAATCTTTCGACTCAGGACCTGACACAACAGAACGAGACAACATATGTTCCGGAAGCTTAAAATTGGAACCAGTGAAATATGCCCATATGTGTGTCACCAGAGAACGCTGGCCATGTCCTTCAAAACTCTACCATGAGGCCCGTACAAGACACTGGCCCCAAAACACCCCAATAGAAAGAAAACTAAATGGAAAGCTCCCTGATTTGGAAACCACTGCGCAGTTCTAGTCATCTGAACGCTCCAACAAAAACATGAGAACGAGGAAGAAGAAGAAGCTGGAACAGAAACAAGAGAATGGCAAGATTTGCTGGAACAGAAGCAGGAAAACAGCTAAGTCCGCTATCGTGAAGACAAATTAAAACAGTCAGTTCAATGATGATAATGTTTCCGAACTTTTTGACAACATTACTAGTAGTAACAACTTATATTGGTTGTCTGAGTAATGCATTCCTTACACACTATAACCCTGCGGTGGCAACAATCATCCGCCTGAGTGGCATTATGTTGAACCGTTCGGATTCTCATGACTCCATCAGCTTGTTTTGATTTTATCTGAGCTATGTTAACGCTAGTTAGCTATTTCTGAAGTGTCTTCACAACCTCAAAATAACTAGCTAAATGTGAATATACAATAAAAAGGAAAATAGCCCTACAGAACTTAAGAATCATTTACATTAATATAAATTGAAGTATTTTGTGGAAGCCTTTTTTTTTGGACGACCACCGCCTTGAAGATTGTCAATGAATTGGTCACAAAGAAAAGCATATTGAAAAATAACACACTCCTGTAATAAAACAAACGACTAACACTGTTTTACTTTTTATTTCAAGTGTTTGTTCTAATCTCAATTACGAGACATTGTACCAGTATATTGGAAATATATTATTAGGCTATTTAAAAAGAAAAGAAACTAAGTCAGTGATACTTGATGTGCAAGAGCTGCTTGACTATTATTTCAATAAATAAGAGAGCAATAAATCAAGCAAAATGTTGTATAGCTGACTCTCCAGTGATTTATGTGATAGCAAGCGCTACACTTGCCAAATTTGTAAAATGAACGTGGGGACTAGGACTAGCTTACTTGTGGTTTTGATTTCAGTAAATATATAGAAATCAGGGGTATGCGAGAAGGACCTTCCATCTTTCCACAGATGCACAGTACGTTTTCTAGAGCGTCGGTCAACGAGATCCCAGCTTGTTTCTCAAATGGAGCAGTCACGTCTAGTAAGATTACACGTGCTAAGAAAGATATGAATCTACACATTTTTAATCAAGAAGACATTATGTATAGGTTACAAATTATAGGTAAAAGAAATTGTTAAACCCACATTAATAATTAAATGTATCAACTGTATTCTGAAAGAACTGAAGGTATCTATAGATATATAAATAGATGGATGGATCGATGGATAGATAGATATAAGGCCTATGTACTTTTGTTTGCATAAGATTTATCTTTGTTGCCCATTTCCGGAAAACAGAAGATAATAATGTCCTGTACGTATCAATGTGTCGTGTATGCTAATTAAATAATTAGATATTTATTAATCAATAAGTACCATTGTTTTGTTTTTTTATTATTATTATTTATTGACCTAAAAGCACTAGTCCAATTACTTAACAAACCCAAAAATAAGATACTGAGATGTTCATATCATTTATAGCCAAATTAGAGAAGGGAGACTTATTCAGAAACTTTATTCTGTATGTAAACTTGATACTTGTTTCCCTTTACCGTGGATGTTGTTATAAAAGCCAAATGGACGAAACTATGAATCATATGATATCGTGAACTCTGCACATCACCAGAGCTTCAAGTCTAGGCAACTAGAGAAAATAACTAATAGAGTTTGAATGGAAGAAAGCTATCAACATTTGACATCTTGTAAGTCTAATAATTTCAATTATGTAGATATTGTTGTAACTCCAGTGGCGGACTGATAGGGTTAAAGTGGGTGTGACCTACTGGCACACGAGACTAAGGCGAATCACACTGGTCAACGGCTGTTAAACAAGGGACAGTATTGCTAGTACACGCAAATATGACCAGTGTTAGGGTCATGTGATCGAATGCCTTTACGGACGCGGGACAGCGTGTAAAAAAGGTCAGGAGTCCAGGACAGCAAGTCAGTAAGGGCTGTGCGGTAGAATGTTAGTCCTCAAAAATAGCTGAACGAGTCCAGGAGTAGAAAGAGAGACTTGTAGTGTTTAGTAGGCAGTTCTATTGTGTTTAAGCATTTGAAGTTAGTGTAGCCAATAGTGTTTTATTGGCTGTTGCTGTATTCGTGTTTACAGAAGGCCTGATATAGAAGATCGTAACAATATTTTAGCATTATTTTATTTTAAAATTTGAGACAAAAATTTTCTTTAATTTTTGGTTTTTGTATGTGTGTGCTGTATGTATACTGTTGTTGATGTTCTTTTGTTGTTGTTTTCAATCAATGGCATAATTGCAACTAAATTTACCACAGTGAAATCCGATAATCCTTCGACTGTTTATGTCCACTTTCTTTGTTGAAAACGCCATTCTCAACTGTCAACAAGAAAAACATTTTTAAAAACTTTACAATGTATATGGATAAGTCATGTAATTATATGTATGATCGACCTAGACATTAATCTGTGCGATAGAAATATTTTTACCTGTTGTTTTTGTTTAGATTTTAGCTTTCTCAATGCGCTATGATCCTATCACTTGTCTAGGCCAGTTGTTTAATTGGGGGGGGGGGGGGGGGGAGAGGAAATTGTTTGCATGATCGTTTTTTAAATACATAAAAAAAATCTCGCTCGGGGCGCAAGATTCCTCAAGGGAACTAATTCAACTAATACCACTACTTCTGTCAATTACGATTTCTTTCTCTTGTTCAAGATAGCAATCTTCTAAATATATAATTCTCTTCTTCCCTCAAAAGTTTAAACAAGAAGTAAAGGAAAGATCACTCTCGTATTTCTGCGGATAGTCCTCGAGAAAACACAAGAGTAGTGTTCACACTACGGATGGCTGCCTGCGCGCTGTACGGTCGTTTAAATTTATCCAACCCTGCCCGCTCCCATCCCCCCTTGTTCTGTGGAAGGTTTGGACTAGAAAGTAAACTATCTTTAACTCTGACGGAACATTCGAAACATTTTAAAACATTTTACAAACAAACATTTTACAAACACAAAACAGAAGCGCCGGACTTAACCATTGTGACTTAGAAGTCATGGAAAGAGATTAAGTAATCTACTATGTATATATATGTAAATAGCAGGGCCGTACTTAACCATTGTGGGGCCCTATGTGTCACAGTCTTAGTTGACATTGCATGATCTAAAGTTCACGTCATGTTAAGAGTTTAAAAGACACGTGGAATTCCTGATGTAGAAAACAGGAAGTAGAATGAATAAAGTTAGATTTAGAGGTCAGTCAGTCAAGTAAAGCAGACAAGTGAAGTCAAGTTAGTGAAGTCAAGTGTTATTCTGTGGACCGAGTGGTCAAGTATATTTTAGTCCGGGATGGACAGTAGCGACTTAGAAAAGTCTGTAGTAATTTCAGTTAGAAAGTAACTTGTGGGCAGTTGTTGCCAGTGGTCTTTTGAGACATGTATTAGTTAATCTATATTTCTATACAGTTTTACCCGCTGAGATGCGGACGTGATCTGTAACTAACATATATTGGATACATTTGATACCGCTGTTATGCGGATAGGATTGCTTATTATTTCTTGACTTGTAGCACTAACAAGGAGTGCAGTGTATTATTATTATTATTATTGTAGTAAAATAAACTTCATGTTTGTCTGCTGAAACGGACTTAGGTCAGTTTATACTATTTGTCTTGTCACGTGTCAAGAGCACCTCAGGAAGCAAGAACTCAGTATTACACGACATTCGCAGTCTGCAACCTTACGCCATTCAACCTTTCATTGACACTATGCGAAACGGATTTCGCGGGGCCAAGTTTGGGTAGGGAAGCGGACAATAAGTGAAATTTAAGAGTTTGTATTAGAAAGTAAATTCGTCTATGCCAGTGATGCCCAACCTAATTCGACCTGCGGGCCATTTTCATTTCCAACACACGTGTCACGGGCCACATCACCGAAAAGGTTCAAAAACGAAATGAAATCGACCTGAAACTATTTGATTAGGAACTTACAATAATTAATGAGACATTGGAAGTTTATCTTTTTATTTTACGCTTCGGATAGTGGTTTCATTTCTCTATTTAAAATGTGAGAAACATTGTAGCTAGCTTTTTTGTAAATATTCTCATCAATCCTCCAATCTCTAGGCGTAGTTTAATACTTTTTTATTCGCGGCTCAAATAAAAAAAAAAAATGCCGTCATATTTGTTTTCTAAGGCCTTCATATATGTTTTTTTTAAACAACCACACTTTGTTTACAAATTAAATATGTTGGCTAATTATCATGTTCCACAAAAAAGTAAAGATTTGTCCACTTCCCCTGGTAGATTCTACATTCATGTCCCATTTCAGAAACGCAAATGTGTTAAAGATTAATAGTGAGGGCCCTAAAGTAGGAAAAGATGCATTTTGAACTCCTTTTTAATGAACGTTGTTCTGAAGTTCCTGCGGGCCGGATAGAACCACGTCGCGGGCCGGATGTGGCCCGCGGGCCGTAATTTGGGCATCACTGGTCTATGCATTTTAATCATTCTTAACTACGTACAGAATTACTTTACTAACCTTGCGTGTAGCAAAGTCATAGAGTATATCATAATAATTTTGTTTCCTACATAGATCACGCTCAATAGCAAGAATTGCCAAATATTTCAATCTATCTTTGAGAATTGTTGACCTCAAGTAATTCTTCATTAGTTTGTGGCGCGAAAAGCTTCTTTCACCAGGTGACACAATTACGGCTGATGCATAATGTCGCGCGTAAGATTGGCGTTTTCCATATTGAATGACACCCCAAAATGACAATTTTCGCCTATATATTTCCGTATATTTTAAGGACTTTTTTGTATATTTTGCGATTTCGGGAGATTTCCAGGTGCTCCTGGTAAATCGACAGGAGGGCGCTTAAAATCTCTTTTAAGTTATACAATGGTTTAATTTAATAATGTATAAACCTTGAATAAGAGCGGGTCCTATGAAAGTGCGGGTCCTATGAATCTATATATATAATTCTCTTCTTCGCTCAAGAGTTTGGACGAGAAGAAGTAAAGGAAAGATCACTATTTTATTTCTGCGGATAGAGTTATCCCACGAACTTTACGAGCCTTGCGTGTAGCGAAGTCTTATAGTGTATCATGAAAATTTTATTTCCTACATAGATAACGCTCAATAGCAACAATTAATGAATATTTCAATCTATCTACGAGAATTGTTGAACCAAAGCAATTCTTCATTAGTTTGAGGCACGAGAAGCTTATTTCACCAGATTACACAATTACGGCTAATGCACAATACCGTTTTTATTTATCGCCGTAGGATTGGCGTTTTCCATATTGAATGATACCCCAAAATGACAATTTTTGAAACTATATATTTCATGACATTTGTATGAGTTTTCAAAAGATTTTTAATAATTTCTGGAGATTTCCATGACTTTTTCTATATTTTGCAACTTCAGGAGATTTCCAGGAGCTCCTGGTAAATCCGGCGGCCACGAGAAATCTGTTATAAGTTATAAAATGGTTTAATTTAATAATTTAAACATAGAATAAATGCGGGTCCTATGAAAGTGTGGGGCCCACTGCGGTCGGATAGTTTGCTGTGGCCTATGGCCGGCCCTGCAAAATAGCGGCGTATGCTACGCCGCCGGTCGACTAGTAGTTAATAAACTAATTGGTACATCTTTTAAAATTGATTCTTGTGTTGTCTGGTAAAAGAAATAATTGTGTAAAATTTTTGTAAATCCGAGATTGGGTGTGGGAGAAAAATCGTGTAGGGCCTACAAACGTTTTACCAGACAGAGTGAGTTGATATAAGCAGGGCCGCCGCTACCTATTGTGCAATGTGTGCATTGCACGCAGGCGGCCGACTTTAGGGGGCGGCTAAATCATTATTCCAAGGTTATTTTTTTAAAAAATTTTGTTAAATAAAAAAAAATACTTAAATATTTTATATAAATTCTAATTATTCCATTATCCTTTGAAAATATAGTCGCTATTCGAACATAAAAATTATTTCGGAAACTAGAAAAAAGAAAATAAAAAATAGAGCAGCGTACGAGAGATTCCCACGTGTTTTTCCATAGGCGCCTACTCATTTCTGGCCTTGAATTTTCGCGGGTTGTTTGTAATATTTGTTTGGAGTCGAATAGCCCGCACTGTAAGTAGAGCTATTATTTCATTGGGGGTGGGGCGTTAGTACCTCTTATGTGAACTGGGGAGGGCGCAACGTAGTGACAAAAAGGAGTTATGGAGTATGTTTCCTATGCGGCGGTAAGAAGAGGTTATTTAGCGATTGATTGGTTGTTATGCAGTGACGATGATGAAATTAGAGTACCTAGTGCAAATGTGAGGTGATCTTAAGACATGAGAGAGTAAAGACTTTATTTTTGTTGTGAGGTAGATTTTTTTTAAATATCAGTTTATTTCATTACTATTAAATCTATATTTCATCTCAAGTTAAATAGTGAATAATAACAATTATATTGTTCAAATTATTTAAAGTTAATTTATTAAGAAATATAAATCGGCTACATCGGTTCAGTTGTACTTGCTGTCTTGAGATACCAGCCAACAACCGACCAACAACATGGGAGGGGGGGGCGGCAAAAAAGAGTTCAGACCTCTTGCCGACATGAGCGGAAACCTGCCGAATCTTCCTTTCTACCTCCAGGAAGAACTTTTTTCAACGCTTAAAAATTATGTAGGTAACGCTAATCCTCCCCCACCCCCCCCCCACCCCCCCCCCCCCCCCAAAAAAAAACGTTTAAGTGAAATTCGATAACGTTAATTTGGTTTCTATACACAGTGTTTAATTAGATATAGGCTAAATGAAAAATAAAACCTAAAAATTGTGACTAAGTTTCTTTTCTTTTTTATTAAATTCTAAAAAAAAACAAACTTACGGATCTCACTGTGGGAGCCTACATCGCTCTTTTGGGCTCCAGCTTCTAAAGGGAGCTCGAAGGAAAATGTTGTTATCTAGGGAGTCGCCACCCGGGAATGTGAGAAACACTGCCTTACTATGTTTTATTTCAAGTCAATGTTAAAGTGACTTGTACTTTGGATTATTGACTTTGTATTAAACTTAAGACAAATATTCAGCGCTGAGTTGCTTCATTTGTTGGATAAATTTGTAGGCAAATCTGAATCCATGTATGTCAGATGATTGTGGATACAATGCACATCTCTCCAAATAACAATCGTGATAATTATTATGAAATTTAATAGAACGTTGAAAAATTCCACTGTCAATGGCTTTCGTATTTCGAGTTTTTTTGTATTTTTATTATACTTTAACTTACAATAACAAACACGTGAACATATCCACTCCCAGACCATAGAACACTGTTAAGCAGTCAAGGTTATCGAGTAATTATATATAGATCATGATCATTTACGCTGTTCGGGTCATCAATTATAATCGTCGCATATACAGGAGAATAAGCGAGTGGGCAGACTGAGATTTGTTTTTAGTGTTTATCACAAAGAACCAAGATGTCAGATTTCTGTTCCTATTGCATGGTTCGTAGTTGTACTTAAGGGATACGGCGACGGTGTGAATATGAAAGTGAAAAATGAAATGGTCTACAAAAACAAAGAAAAATGGATTTAAATCATAGGCCTCTTTTTGGAACAGTGACCAGCTCAGTCTTAGTGGAATATTATTTTTTAGAAAAAAAAAAAGTGGGAAGGGCGGCATTTTTTATTTCGCACGCAGGCGGCCACAACCCTCGCTGACTCGATGAGTATGCATATGGCTACAAGTTTCTTGATCTACATCTTGATCTATAAATGTGTATTGTAGAGTAGACCTAGGTCTAAAACTACACATCGCTTTCAAGTGGAGCTGATAACCGTCTGACTAGGCCAGTAGGTCTTTTGGTCGCCTTCAGGCGTGAGTGTGGCAGAATAAATCGCTCCGCCTGCCTACGAAATCAATGTCTACCAAGCAGTGGTTCTCTCAAACCTTCTAGGCCTATATGGGTCTAAGACATAGGTACTATCAGGGCCGCCGCGATGGTTGTAGCCGCCTGCGTGCGAAATTAAAAAATGCCGCCCCCCCCTTTTTTTTGGGAAAAAAAATCCATAAAAACTGAGCTGGACACAGTTCCAAAAGTGCCATTTGATTTAAATATACTTTTTGTAGACCATTCCATTTTTTCCTTTCATATTCACTCTGTTGTTTTATCTTTTAAGTACAACCACAAACTATGCACTAAAAGCAATTTCGGATTTACGTGCCTTTAGAAATCTGACATTTTGGTTCTTTCTTATAAATATTCAAAACTGATCTCTTTCTGATTACTCGTTTATGCTCCTGTATTTGCGACTATTATAATTGATTTGCAGCGTCGGGTATATTACAATGACTAGTGTAAATGATCATGATCTATATACAATTTCTCGATAACTTTGACTGCTCCACTGTGTTACATGGTCTGGACGTTGGTATGTTCACGTGTTTGTTATTGTACAAGTCAAAAAAAAAAAAAGACTCGAAATAGAAAAGCCATTGACAGTGGAACTTTTTCAATGTTCCTTATACTTTCATAATAATGATCACGTTTGTATTTTGGAGAGATGTGCATTGTATCCACAATCATACACAGATTCAGAGTTGCCTACAAATTTATCCAACAAAGGAAGCAACTCAGCACTGAATATTTTTCTTGAGTCTAATACAAAGTCAATAATCCAAAGTACAAGTCACTTATACATTGACTTGAAATAAAATATAGTAAGGCATTTTTTTTTCACTTTCCCGGGTGGCGACTCCCTAGATAACAACATTTAGAAGCTAGAGCCCAGAGGAACGATGTAGGCTTCCGTAATGAGATCCGTGAGTTTTTTAAGAATGAAATAAAAAAGAAAAGAAATTTTGTTACAATTTTAGGTTTTATTTTTTTTTATATTAATTTAACACAGTGTTTAGAATTCAAAGTTATGGTCATGAAAGTTCACTAAAATGTGTTGTTGTTTTTCGGAAATAGTATTGCCTAATAATTAATTTTAAAGCGTTGTAAAAAGTTTTTCCTGGAGATAGAATTGAAGATGCGGCAGGTTTCCGCTCAAGTCGGCAAGGGGTTTGAACGTTTTTTTTAGACAGCCAGCATAACTGAGTCGATGAATGTGTTTTATATTTTTTAATTAAAAAAACTTTAAATAACTTGAACAAACTTCTTTGTGAACAAAAACTCAATTTAACTCAATTTTCAAGATTTAACTTGAGATAATGTATAGTTCTAATTGTAATTAAATATTTAAACTGATATTTAAACAAAATCTATTTCACAACAAAAAAAAAAGTCTACTTTTTCATGTCTAAAGATCGTCTCACATTTGCACAAGGTACGTTAATTTCATCATTGTCACTGCATAACCAACCAATCAATCGCGTAACCTCTTCTCACCGCCGCTTAGGAAACACACACACTCCATAACACCCCTTTTTGCCAGGACGTTGCGCCCTCCCCCTCCACATGAGATGAGCTAGCGCCCCCCTTCTGCCCCCCTTCTCCTTAGTGAAAATACTTTAAAATTGACCTTTTAATAACCGGTAATAGATCTACTTACAGGGCGGGCTATTCGACTCAAAACAAGTATTAAAAACTACCCGCCTAAATTCAAGGCCAGAAATGAGGCGCTTGTATAAAAACCCGTGGGAATCCCTCGCAAGCTGCTCTATTTTTTTTTTTTGTTCTAGTTTCCAAAATAATTTCTTAGGTACGAATATCGTTTATATTTGCAAAGGATAATGGAACAATTAGAATTCATATAAAATATTTAAGTAATTTTTTTATATTTAACTAAATTTTTAAAAAAGTAACCTTGGAATAATGATTAGGCCGCCCCCTAAAGTCGGCCGCCTGCGTGCAATGCACACATTGCACAATAGGTAGCGGCGGCCCTGGGTACTATGCAGAAAGCAACTAAGACTTCTTGAACGCTTTCACCAAAGATTCTTGCGCTCCATCATGGACATACGGTTGTATTTTTTTTTTTTTTTTTTTTGGTGAGCTGAACAGTGGTCGACGTAACAGAGGTTCCACGCAGAAACCCTTTAAAAAACAACTTAGGCGCCATCTTGCTTTAACTGACATAGAAGAGAGAACCTGGTTGCAGGCAGCTTCAGAACGAGACAGCTGGAAATCACTTACAAATTAAGGCCGCGGGATACACATTTGAGATCAAAAGAAAATCCACTGTCGTGGACAGGCGTAGACGGTGGCGAAAAGAGAATCCAAATCGACCACAGGCAGACAATGGTTATGTGACTATGCGTTTTTTTTTTGGCAAGATAGGCCTATGTAGGCCGCAGCTGGAGCTGCGTAGCCACATGAAATACTACACTCCTCATAAATCTTTGGCTCGAAGACAAGCCTTATTTTTAGATCTAAAACTATAATAAATGTCTGAATCGACATCATCTAGGATTCTAATTTAAGCTATAGATCTATATTTTGACTAGATTTTATAATTAGGCTACTAGAATTTAATTATAATAGAAATAGAATCTTTTTATAATAGATACAAAATATATAAACTAAATCTAGATTTAAATACATTTATTAGGCTATTTATCTTATAATTAGGCCTACAATTTAAGGACCTTCAGGGAACAGTAGGGCCTACCAAGAAAAAAGAAGATGGAAAGGATGGGCCTGCCATTGAAAAAGATTTTATTCCAGGCAAAAGACAGGAAAGTAGAAAGACGGTTGACAAATCTTGTGTGGTGCCCCGTACGGTTCAACAGACTATAACTAAGGGATAGTTGAATGTGATTTATTATCTAGATCTAAAGAATCTAGCTCCAGATCTAGAATCTATATCTATATACCTAGATCCAAACATGATTGTGAAAATATATCTAGAATTTTAAAAAAAATATATTTTTAATAAGGATTTTGCTTGCATGAGTTAAAACAGCACTAGATCTATATATTGATCTAGATAGATAGATCAATCTTAATCTAGACTATAATAGACTCTATATCTAACATTTTAGCCTTTAGGCCTGAGCTACTAACCTAGCTAGCTTTCAAAAATAGACTTCTATAATAACAATAATAATCATCATCTTTATTGAACATGATTACCCCAAAGTGTACATTCACACCAGACTCACTCATAATAATTAATAAACATAAAAGTTTATTATCCCACTCCTCAACATTTATCTACGTCATTATGATAAGTTCTAGATTAGTATTTGACACTTGATTTGAAGTAAAAATTACGTAGATCTAGATAGAAGATAGATATATATAGTAGATTCTTATATTAGGCACACCGTATTCGGGAACTAGGTCAAATTTTTATTATATTTTTTTATTTGGTGACGGTTTAACTTACAAAAAAACTGAAAGCAGATTCTTATTCTGCAACTAAAGGACTATAAAAATAGTTGTGTTTCTTTGAATTACCACTCATAGTCAAGATTTTATTTTAAAATAAATCAGGTCACTTCATGCTCCTATAATAAACGCAGTTTTTGTGCTTTCTCCTTCAGCACACATCGAGCACCGTTAAGAAACACCACTATGTTATTGCTAATAAATTATATCTGTGTTAATTAAAAATTATTTAGATTGTATTAAAAGAAGTAGATTCACTTCTGCAATATGTATTTATAGTATATTGCCTCTCTCTCTCTCTTTCTCTCTCTATATATATATATGCCTACCTATATAATCTATGTGTAGAAACAGAAATAAATCTATATAATTATAGATCTATAAATTAATTATTATAATTTAACAAACATGATATTTTCAACTAGGCTACATGTATTCTCTGTCTCTTTCTTTTAATTCCCATCCAAGGACCCTCTTCTTTTCATAATTTGGATGTTCGTTTTGTTATATCCCCTCCCTCCCATAGATGCTTATAATTCTTTTTATGACTCTCTCCCCCTTCCCTCCACTGCCTGTATGATAGGTTGTGACACTACACGCTTAGTGTATACCTCTCCTCACCACCAGCGCTCGCCTGGCGTGATCACCTGCAGTGGGCATGGTCTCTGGCTTCAAATTAGCAGCCCGCACTTTTTCTTTCATTCATAAATTATATATTCTAGATATCTCGATCTAGGTCACATTTATTTATTGAAAAAAATCATAGATTTATTAATCCCAATAATATTTCTTATTACGATTTTGCCTTGTGCACTATAGGAGAATGTGTTTAATTCATTATTATTCATTGAAACACCTCCTTTTTTAATTTTATTTAACAGCTATCAGTATGAATGTGATTGGAATGTCTTTCTAAAGATGTTTGGAAGCTTATTTTGATAGATCCACCAGCCTACGATCAAACAGGCTCATAATATAGCCTTCATCCCTTATATGGGTATGAATTGCCGGGGGAGGTTTAAACAATAGCTTTACATACTTGGTTACCGAGAATCTAAAAAACTGCCATCTGCTTTGGAAAAGCGGAACAAAAATACCGGAACTTATCTAAAATTGGACATGCACTGTCCTGAAACATCGTTTTTAGCTCCAAACATAAAAACAAATTAATTATAAACAAAAAAAGCGACGTGTTTCTAAAAGGAGAATTTGATGAGCTGTGCCTAATATAAGAAGCTACTATATAGATCTAGATCTAGGTCTAGATCTAGATCTAGGTCTAGATCTAGATATATCTAGGAGTAGGCCTACATTTGCATCTTGACTTGATTTTCTTTTAATGAATTAAAAATAGAGCTAGAGTAGAACAAGATCTAGACTATATTCTAGATCTAGATCTATAACTTCTAGATCTAGACTTTAAATAGATTTAGAGCGTATTGTCTTACATTTACATCATTCTATGACTATGACGTCTATGTAGATAGATCTAGTATATCTATATCTAGCAGACGATAAAATCAAAATCTATTATCTAGAAATACTTTTATTACTTTGAAATAGAAAAGTTTCGCCTATTTAAAAAAAAATGAAAAGAAGATCTAATCAATATTTATAAAACATATAGATAACGTTTTTAAATGCTTTTACAACAAAAAAAAACATTATTAAAAATGTATTTTTAAACTAAAACACAAATGAACTTAATGTCGATCTACATCTAGACTCTAATTCTAATCGGCAAAATAATTAACAGCCATTTAAAATAAAAGTGAAAATGTTTTTAATATTGACTATTTAATTTCTAGATCTACTTACTGGGCGGGATATTCGACACAAAACAAATATTAAAAACAGCCTGCGAAATTCAAGTCCAGAAAGAAGTCGGCGACCACTTCACATATCTGGGTAGTATAGTAGGCCTATCAATTTAAATGACACCTCACTTTCAAGGTAAGTTGATAACCGTCTGGCCAGGGCCAGTAGCGCTTTTGGACGCCTTCATGCGAGAGTTTGGCGGAATAAATCGCTCCACCTGCTACAAAAACTTATGTCTACCAGGCGGTGGTTCTCTCAACCCTTCTATATGGATCTTAAACATGGGTAGGCCTACTATAGAGAAAGCAACTAAGACTACTTAAGAGCTTTCACCAAAGACGCTTGCGCTCCATCATGGACATACGGTGGCAAGACCGTACTACAAACAGCGATGTCCTTGCGAACGCCGTTATGGACAATATAGAGGGACTTCTTATGGTCCGACAATCATGCTGGGCAGGTCACGTATCCCGTATGGGAGACGAACGTAGGCTATGCCAAAGGCAGTCTTTTTTTTTAATTAGCTAAAAGGTGATCGACGTAACAGAAGTGCCCACGGAAACGCTTCAAAGTCCAGCTTAGGCGCCAACTTTCCTTGGCTGACATAGAAGAGCACATGGTTGCATGCGGCCTCAGAACGAGACAGCTGGAGGTCACTCACAAAGGCCGCGGGATACACATTTTTGACCAAAAGAAAATCCGCTACCACGGACAGACGCACACGCACTGGCGGATCCAGGGCGGGCGGGGGCGGTAGGGGCGATCGGGGGAGGACGAATTTTAGTATAGAATTCACACAATTTGTATACGAATTTATTACTTATGTTAATAATATATACTAATTATTTATATTTCAACCTATTTTTAGATTATTTCCCCCCCCCCCCCCTTTCTAGTATTTTGGCCAGTTTGGTAGGGTCGGGAAAGGGCGATGGCATCAATCTGCCCCCCCCCCAATAAACTTTCGAGGGGGGGGCGGTCCTATTTATTTGTAGAAATCACAGTTTGCTAACAGAATCAATTAAATATCTATATGATTAAAACTTGTTATTGGTATTTTAACCGGTCTTTATATTATGTCGTTCACCTGTTGGCCGATTGGAAGGAGAGGAGCGAATACCTCTACTGCCCTTCCCATCTAAACCCTTTGAGTTGGGGGGGGCGGTCCTACTTTTATGGAGAAATCATAGTATGTGAACAAAATTAGTCGAATATCTATATAATATAAACAGGTGGAAGTGCGATACATGCAATCACCTTCCCCCCATCGGACAAACCAATACTTTTTCTTTTTGTATTATAGTAAGAAATTACACAATTTTAAAAAAATCTATCACTTATATAATTTATATATGCTATAAAGTAAATTCTTATATCGAGTCGCCCAACCCCTATTCTTTAATGCAAAATGCAATCATTAGCAGAAATTATAAAAAGCGAGGATTAATCGTTTTCATTTTACCGCCCTTCCCCTTTCCAGACAGAGTCTGTAAAATTTCACATGAATTTATCATAACTATTTTAAGAAAGACTTTGCTTTGGAAAAGTTATAATTCAAACGAAATTTTTCAATATAACAGTCACGGTTGAGATGAGTTCAAAAGCCAGATAATCTTTTCCTAGTCGACTTTTTCCAACCTTCACTCTATCTCATATTTTTCTAGTTAAATAAATTTAGGACACAATTTATGCTTGAATTTTATTGAATATTATTAATCGATTTTTTTTTTCGGCGGCGATCCTCAAAGCCTTAATCTAAATATGTGGGGTATCTTATCTTTTCAAAGAACAAATCGGTTGTATTTGCAATGTATTAAGGGAACTATAAATTCATATTAGAATATTTTCCCACATTATTTAAAAGGTCCTTTAAAATAGAATGAATAATGAGCTGTATGTCAGGAGAATGCGTTACTGCAGTGAAGAATGCCAGAAAACGCTTTTAGCGTCGGGGCTTCACCCAGAACCCCTCTAATAAGTAATGAGCTGTAGATCAGGAGAATGCGTTTCAGCCGTGAAAAATGCAAGAAAAGCGCTTTTGGCGTCGGGGCTTCGCCCCGAACCCCACTGATAAATAATGAGCTGTAGATGTCAGGAGAATGCGTTTCTGCAGTGAATAATGCAAGAAAACGCTTTTGGCGTCGGGGTTTCGCCCCGAACCCCTCTAATAAGTAATTAGGTGTAGATATCAGGAGAATGCGTTTCAACCGTGAAAAATGCAAGAAAACGCTTTTGGCGTCGGGGTTTCGCCCCGAACCCCTCTAATAAGTAATGAGTTGTAGATATCAGGAGATTGCGTTTCAACCGTGAAAAATGCAAGAAAACGCTTTTGACCCCCAAGCTTGCAAGAGAAAGAGCCCCAACATGACTGTTTTTTGTTTTTTTCTGTTTTTTTTTCGCCGAAGATTGAGAAACATTCTTATTTTATTCTCACATATCGAATATATATATATATAGGCTATATGTATATATATATGCTGTACGCACGTTTATGCATAGGGTTAGGGTTTACTGGGCGTTAGGGTTAGGGTTTGGGAAAAAATCGGCCCTCCCACTCCAAAGTTCTGGATCCGCCAGTGCATGCGCAGACGGCGAAAAGAAAATCTAAATCGACCACCTGCTGACAATGGTTATGCTTGCCATGTATATGGCACAATATGTAGGTTACTGCGGGGGCTGCGCAACCACGGGAAATACTGCATTCGATCTTCATTCATCTTCGGACTAGCGAACCTTATTATATATATAGTTTAGGGCTTACTGTCAAAATTATCTAGATTATTTTTTTTTTAAAGTATTTTTTCAAGTTAAATTTTATCTTTTAGAATTTTTTAAAATTTTTAATGTTTTATTTTTTTAAATAGGAAAGATTTTAGATCTATATATAGTCTATTTAATATATCTATATAACACATCTAGATTTGTTTTCTTATAGTTATAATGTTTTTTGTTTGGTGTAATGCACAAATTGTAAGACAAATTTCCTTACGGATAATTAAGATTATTATTATTATTATTATGTTAGAAATGAACGAGTAGTCATTCTCTGGCACTGCCAGGGTCGAGTTTCGCTAAAGAGAAACAAAATTCATCGTAGTCCCTTTAACAGTTTCCACTGAGGAATTTTCTGGTGATGTGGCAGGTCTGCAGCAGTACCGCCCTCTGACAGGCAACGAAGATGTTCCTAGGAATGTTAAGGGCCTTGAAGGTGTCTGTGAGGTCAGTTGTTATTATCCCCTCGGTTGATATAACAATGGGGTATATTGTTATTTTGGACAATTTCCATAGACGCTTAATCTCCAAGCCTAGGTTCCCATATTTTCTTTGTTTTTCTATCTCAGTTTTTCTCAAATTATGAGACAGTGGTACGGCGATATCGATAATGGTAGCGGTTTTTTCTTTTTTATCGATGAACAGCAGATCCGGGCGATTGAAATCTACTGTTTTGTCGGTCAGAATAGGCCTGTCCCAGTACAGCAGATGTTCAGTAGACTCGAGAACCTCTTGCGGAGAGTATTTATAATAAGGGGGAGTGTCCTTACCGATCAATTTGTACGTCAAAGCCAGGTGTTGGTGTATTAACTTTGCAACTTGGTTATGGCGACCTAGGTAGGCTGATTCTGATAGGGCTGGACATCCTGCCATAATGTGTTCAATCGACTCGCCCACATTTCCACATTTTCGGCATTTGTCGACAATATTGAGTTTCAGGATATGCTTCTCGTAATTTTTTGTCCTGATTACTCTGTCCTGTATTGCTGTAACAAAGCCTTCTGTTTCAGGGTAGAGATGACCTGCTTTGAGCCATGTTAAGGAAGCAGCCTTGTCGATGTTGTCCCCATGTAATGAAGCCGGAAATTTTCCGTGGAGTGTTTTTTCTTCCCATTGGCGAATCTCATGCCCTGCGTCGTCCAAACCGATATTGACATCAGCATTGTGTAGGTTCAGAGGGGTTGCATCGGAGTCGTATTTCCGTAGGAAGGAAACTAATTTGTTGCTGGAGGCGAGCAGTTTTGATCGTATTTTTTAAACTTGCATCTTACACAATTTGAAGATGTTCTGCAATCCACGACCCCCATCCTTCCCGGGCAGGTATAACCTTATGGTGGAGGACTTGGGGTGTAGGCATCGAAACTTGGTTAGTAATTTTCTAGTGAGTCTGTCAATGTCATGTAGGTCGGTGTCAGTCCATTTGATCACACCGAACGTGTAAAGGAGCACAGGGACGGCCCAGCTGTTTATTGCAGTGATGAGATTACTGCCAGACAGTTTGGTGTTGAGGATTTTATTAACTCTTTGCCTATATTTGCCAAGAAAGTCCTCTTTTAATTTCTTATGATTTATCTTGGCATTCCGGTTTATTCCAAGATATTTATAAATAGAGGCGGAGTTCAATTCCTCGATGCCTTCAAATTCAATGTTGGTGTATTCGTTGCCTTGCCCTTTTTAATGCTTATGATGCCACACTTATCCAGGCCAAAAGACAAACAGATATCGTCACTAAAGCATTTTACCGTTTTGATTTTGATTAAGGTGTGTAATTTTTGCTCGGTTTCTGCATATAGTTTTAGATCATCCATGTATAATAAGTGGGACACACATTTTGTACATTTAGTGTCAACCCTAAAGCCGTTTGTAGAGTCTTGGAGTAATGTAGATAGAGGATTAATCGCTAGGCAGAACCAGAGTGGAGATAGTGAGTCACCCTGGTATATACCTCTTCTTATGTGCACAGAACCTAGTTTATCACGATTAAGGTGCAGATTTATTCATACAGACTTTCAATAGTTGTTTTATTCTTGGGTTGATTCTATGAATGTCCAGGGTTTTTAAAAGCCAATCATGCGGAACTGAATCGAAAGCTTTTTTGTAGTCGATGTAACACATGTGTAAATTATTATTATTATTATTATTATTCATTCTATTGTTTATTAGTATTCTAGACTGGAAATTAACGACCAGCTACCGAAAAAAAAATATATGAAGATTGTCTATTTATTATATAATATATAGATCTATTTTATTTTTAATTTGTATGGATGTATACATCTTTTACAACTCATTAGATTCTAAATCAAGAATTTAAAAAAAATATATAGATCTACTAAGATTTTTTTTTAATATTTAAAACTCTTAATATTATTGTTTTGTTACGCAGGCATGTCTGTCATTTCTTAGAATACTTAGATTCAAGATTATTGAATTTCGTTTTCGATTATTAGCTTGACGTTTACGCCTTCATCTTTTTGGATACGGAAAAGTAAACATTTTAAAATCATGAACTAGAATTCTGTATAGATTTAGTCTACATCTAGATCTATTAGACTCTAGAAGATTGCAATGTAAGTCTAGACTAGTCTAGAGAGTAATCTAGATCTATCGTCATATGATATCAAGATAGAGTATAGTATAGATAGATCTAGATTCTAGATTAATCTAGATCTACTTGATCATCATCATGATCTACTGATAGATACTTAGTTACTTAGATATTAGATCTAGATACTGAGTGATAGTGAATAGAATTAATAGCAATATATAGATCTAGTAGTGGTGATAGTCATAGTCCATACATTGTGATACATACTTTACTGTCTTTACATACTTTTTTTTACATAGTCATACTCATCATACTTAGACTCTTAGTGTATAGCGGCACTGATGCCTAAATTCAGTTATTCAAAGTTATTGAAGTTATGACTTTTTTATGTTGTGCCATATTTTTGGTAGCCCCATGAATTTACTAATTGCTATACTAGCCTATACTAATCATAATGAGTCTAATTCTAATGTGAGTAATGTCTGAACTTAAAGGGTAACTCCGATGGTTTTGACAATTTTTGATATAATATGTGTTTTGATTTATAGATAATGAATATATTATTCTTTTTTTTTTATTTGCAAGAATAACTTAGTAATTGATGTTTTTGTGACATAATTTTTCTGCGCATCCAAAACAGTCAGATTTTCACTGAATTTCTGTGTGACGTCACGACGGTGCACTCAAATCCTATTGATACTCATTGATAGGGAGGCGAAAAAGAAATTGTCTTTGATAAAAAAAAATTTTCGTTATTACATCATTAAAATACTTTAAAAGAAATTTCTAATGGTGTATAAATTATGACTGTATGTTTGACCGTAAGAAAATTATGATTTTTTTGTGCTGTTTCGACCTAACATTGGTTGACATGGAAAAAGTGATGAGAGCTTGACGCTGGCTCAGCCGGCGAGACACACCCCCAAGGTCAAAAGTTAAAAAGTTGGAATTGAGTTTCGTAGACGATAGATCTACTTATTAAATAAGAAATTTAATAGTAGATCTAGTATTCGTAGTAAATTTCTAGCTCACAAATCTGATTTCATTTATATTTATGAACTTCAGTTGTTTAAAATGTCTCAGTAGTATCATTAATATCATTAATCTTTGGCCTGGAAATCCAATGTATTGTTGGTACTGCACCTGGTATAATATTAACTTCAATTTTTTTTTTAAATCCCATTTCCACAGCAATGAAGTTGCTGAAACAGCTTCTCTCAAAATGGTTTGAGCATAAACAGGAATTAGCTAATGCCTTTGTAAAATATTTGCTCTTCAGGCGAATAAATTTTCCCCATTTTCCCTTTAAAACTTCATCTCTTGGAAACAAATGAAAAGAGACACTAATTTCTGTATCAGCATACTTGCTGATTTTATCTTTGTGATTGGAACTACTGCAACAAGCTGAAGAACAATATTTAATTTTCTTCAAGTAGAAATAGAGGTTTATAAACAATGACCGATTATAAATCAACGTGGAGACTAGATCTAGCTGTGAAGCGTAACAATAAATGCGATCCGATAGGTCTAGATCTAGACTAGAGAGTTTATCGGTTATATAGGTCTAGATCTATATTTAGCCAGCACCCTCGTGACGTCACGTTTTTAAAAACTAAAAACATCTCGCAGAACCCCGTTTTTTTGGGGGCGTGGAGAATTTTCTGTCTAATTTATTAAATATAAAATTTTCCGAGCATTTAAATAAAAAATGATATAATGTTTACTATTACAACTTTTTACGCAGAATTTAAATATGTCAATAACTAAAATTTGAAAAACTATCGGAGTTTCCCTTTAACCATTTGAGATATATAGTAGATTCTTATATTAAGCACACCGTATTTGGGAACTAGGTCAAATTTTTATTTTATTTTTTTATTTGGTGACGGTTTAACTTACAAAAAAACTGAAAGCAGATTCTTATTCTGCAACTAAAGGACTATAAAAATAGCTGTGTTTCTTTGAATTACCACTCATACTAGTCAAGATTTTATTTTAAAATAAATCAGGTCACTTCATGCTCCTATAATAAACGAAGTTTTTGTGCTTTCTCCTTTAGCGCACATCGAGCACCATTAAGAAACACCACTATGTTATTGCTAATAAATTATATATCTGTGTTAATTAAAAATTATTTAGATTGTATTAAAAGAAGTAGATTCACTTCTGCAATATGTATTTATAGTATATTGCCTCTCTCTCTCTCTCTCTAGATATATATATATATATATATATATATATATATATTGTTGTAACTCTAGGGTAGGCACTCAACTTAAAGGCAGGCAACACAACACAGTGTAACAGGAAATAAAGACAGGTGTTTATTCACTAGGACAAACACATAGCATCCTTCAGCTTCCTCAGAGTCTTTCTACTAATTTACCAGTCCTTTAGACAGCAACCCGAATGTGGACCAACGACAGCCTTCCCCGCTTCGCTCCAGGTCCCTTCTACAACCTTCAGGCAGCACCAAAAGCTGGCTTCTTAGTTTCCAAACATTCAGACTCTTCACAATCCCTGATGCAATGTTCTTCTCTCTGTCCTAGTCTTTTTCTTTCCATCCTAGTGTCTTCCTGTTTACGTTCACTAGTGCGCACCTCAAGCACTGGTGCAAGGCAGGGTTACAACAATATATATATATATATATATATATATATATATATATGCCTACCTATATAATCTATGTGTAGAAACAGACAGAAATAAATCTATATAATTATAGATGTATAAATTAATTATTATAATTTAATAAACATGATATTTTCAACTAGGCTACATGTATTCTCTGTCTCTTTCTTTTAATTCCCATCCAAGGACCCTCTTCTTTTCATAATTTGGGTGTTTTTGTTACACCTTAACATCCCCTCCCTCCCATAGATGCTTATAATTCTTTTCATGACTCTCTCCCCCTTCCCTCCACTGCCTTTATGATAGGTTGTGACACTACACGCTTAGTGTATACCTCTCCTCACCACCAGCGCTCGCCTGGTGTGATCACCTGCAGTGGGCATGGTCTCTGGCTTCAAATTAGCAGCCCGCACTTTTTCTTTCATTCATAAATTATATTCTAGATATCTCGATCTAGGTCACTTTATTCATTGAAAAAAATCATAGATTTATTAATCCCAATAATATTTCTTATTACGATTTTGCCTTGTGCACTATAGGAGAATGTGTTAAATTCATTATTATCGTTGAAACACCTCCTTTTTTTATTTTATTTAACAGCTAACAGTATGAATGTGATTGGAATGTCTTTCTAAAGATGTTTGGAAGCTTATTTTGATATATCCACCAGCCTACGATCAAACAGGCTAATAATATAGCCTTCATCCCTTATATGGGTATGAATTGCTATGGGAGGTTAAAACAATAGCTTTACATACTTGGTTACAGAGAATCTAAAAAACTGCCATTTTTTCTCATTTATATATATATATGTTGAAATTTTAAAGAAAATCGTTAGAGCCGTTTTCGAAATAAAATTTATATATATAAATATATATACATACATACAAATATATATATATACAAACATACAAATATATATATATATATATACATACATACAAATATATATATATATATATATATATTAGCGGCATGCGGGTCCTAGTTTGTGTTAACTAATCTAGTGGATTGGATTTAGATGTATGTTAAACTTAGCTAATGATCCTTTCAAGTTTTTCTCTTTCGCTTCGAAAATAAAATTAGTTTAGTGAAAATGGGTTTACCCGAAGCCGATACATTCATATCTGATCTATTAAAAACGAAAGGAGCGATAGATGAATAGGATATAAAGTACAATTAAAACGGGTTTACCCGATTTGTTAAATGAATGGTATTATAAGTAAGTCAGGACGTTCTGAATTCACAGATATTTATATGGAACGAATTTATGTAAAAATGCTTTTGAAACACAAATTTGAAGGTTAATTTTATTAAATAATGAAATCAATAGACTATATTTTGTATTTTCATGTGTCAAAGTAAAAAACTATATGTGTGCAAAGTGTAGTTCTTAAAATTAGATCTAAATCTAAATCCTTTTGATCTTTTCTCATGTCAACATTGTAAACAAAGCCTAGATCCATATAATACTATAAGCTTTAATAGAGTCTGTCAACTTTTTTTTTTTGAGGGTCTTAAGTTTGTTTAAGGGCTACAATACATACACTACGGTCTAAGTTAGTACCCAAGGAACATTCCTGCCAAGTTTTATCAAGATTGGTCAAACGGTTTTGATTTCTATTCGTAACATACAAATATACATACGCCTTACTTTCTACTTTATAATCTACTTTATAAATGTATTTTTAAAAAAAAAATTCATTTTTTTTAGTTTATTTATTAATATATATTATAAGACTATATATATATAATCTATTTTGTAGAAACAGACAGAAATATATCTATAAATTACATATATATTGTAATTTAATAAACATGACATTTTCAACTACAACTACAAGTATTCTCTCTTTCTCTCTTTCTTTTAATTTCCATCCGTGGACCCTCTTCTTGTTTTCATTATTTTGTATGTTTGTTTTTTACACCATAATTACTCCACCTCACCCCCCCCCTCCACATGACGCTTATAATTCTTTACATGACTCTTTCTCCCTCACCCCCACTGCCTGTTTAAAAGGTTGCGACACTACACGCTTAGTGTAAGTCTATACTCACGTGGCGTGATCACCTGCATTGGGCATGATCTCTGGATTCATATAAGCAGCCCACACTTTTTCTCTGAGCTTTCATGAAATTCATAAATTTATATGCTCTAGATATCTCGATCTAGGTCATGTGTATTCATTGAACAATTCATAGATTAAATATTCCCTATGATATTTCTTATTACAATATTGTCCTGTTCGAGGAACAAGATTGTATTAAATTCATTATTATTTGCAGATCACCTCCCTTTTTTTTTCTGTTAACAGCTAGCTAACAGTATAAGTTGGATTGAAATGAATGGAAGCTTATTTTGATATGTCTATCAGCATATGATTAAAAAGGCTCCTAATCTAGCCCTAATGCCTTAAATGGGTGTGAGTTGCTGGGGGAAGTAAAAGCAATAGCTTTACATACAATACATGGTTACAGAGAATCTAATAATCTGCCATCTGCTTAGGAGAAACGGAACAAAAATACATGAATTTATCTAAAATTGGACATCATCATTATATCATTATACTACTCTAGAATCTAGAAGTCTACAGCTAACCTAGATATAAATATAATAATTATATATATATATCTAACTGTAGAGATACTATAGAGACAATAGAGCTATAGATATCTAGAAATAGATCTAGTTTAATGTCAAGGATGTTTTATATATATATATATGTTGTTCGACATTGGCGTTAATATTTTACAATTATGTGTTTGTAGGTTTCGTCAGATTGGATGACCATTTAGTGTTTTAAACATTCATGCATTTACTGTACAATGACTGAGTATCATAGAAGAAAATAAGACATTAATTGTGATTTTATATAATCCATATTCATTTCAGACCACAGAATGTACATAATCAAGACTTGATATAGAATAAATGAACTCAATATAATCCATATAACTTAAATAACTCTTATGACGTTGTAACACTTAATAGAAATAGATTCTATTACTACTTATTTATAGTGACTTATAGACTGATTTAGCACTGATTGTATTAGAGACTGTCTCACCACTGACTTAGAGTTACTGCTTGCATCCCAACTGTTTATCGACTTACCACCCTAAGTACAAGATTAGATAAAGGTTGGGTTGATTCACTCCATAATCCATGAATGTTGTTAGTTTAGCTCACTAAATATGGATGTTGAGATTTGCAACTTGTGGCACCAACTTTGAGGGAAATGTTCTGATATTATTACATTTAAAAGGGAAGGGGGAGTATAAATATTTGTTATGCTTTTTTTCTTGGGGGAGTGGGGGTATGAATATTTGTTATGTAACAAAAAAAAATATTTCAAGGAAATAACAGGTACAGTGGGACTGACTTTTGCAAAAAGTTTATACTACAGGTTTTTAAAAAGTTTTAAAGAAAAAATACTATGCGTTTACCACAAGTTTTCCCTCTGGTTTTCTGTCCGACACCTGATGTACATGCACAGTATTGGAAAAATTAACTGAATATAATATATTGTATGTCATCGAAGCGCTAAAAGAAGTTGATAATTTTCCCACCATTTCTATCAATATCATAAAAAAAAAATTTTTAATTATAATTTTCTTATTATGTTACTCTATTGGGTGGTAGTGATGGGGGGTATAGAGTCTTGTTACGATTTGTTACAAAGGGTTAAAAAAAGGGAATTTTTTTGTGTTAATTAATATTTGAATGTTCCCTTGATTCTAAATCTCTTAGATCTAGTATCTGAATATATGATCTACTGAAAAATAATAAATAAGTATTTTATGGTTACTAGCATGATAATTTTGATAGGTCTAGATTAGATTACTCTAGGGAATGTAGGTTTACATTTTAAATCTGAGTCCATCTCTGACATCAGTCATGTCAGTGACATGTCAATGGTAATAATTTTAGTAATTGTATTCCATAAGATTTTTTAATGATTTTATAATTATATTAATCTACTTAACTAGGTCATCTTGACTCTAGGACTTCAATACACTCAGTTAGACTGCAGTTCAGACACTTCCAGAATTTGTCTATATAGACATCTAATCTAGATCTAGTAATCTAGACTCAGATCTTATCTAGATGATAGATCATACTCATAATGGTGGCTACAAGTAATCAACTGAATAACCAACTGGAAGAGGATCCTGTTTATGATGTTGTCATTGTGGTGGAGAAAACAGCAAATTTAGTTCCCTATCTGGATGAATTAAAAACAGCATATCTTATTCCAACATTAGAGTAAGTGTTGAGTAATTATAATTAAGATCTAATCTAGCTCTAAAGTAAATTATAGATCTTGATATATAATATATCTTCTAAAATCTACACCTAGACTATGATTTTTTTTATACTATAATTTATATATCATTAAATTAGACTTGATTACATACTGTTTAAAATCTAGAGAGAATCAGAATGAGCTCATACATTTCAATTGTAGAAGTATTTATACATATATTATTAACAGTTTCTTTAAGGTACATAAATGATGTCAATTTTAAAAGGAGCTTCTTATTTGCTAACCTCCATAAACAACTACACCCTGTTGGTTATTGAATCTAAATACAGAACTATACTTGATGAGAAAGATGGCATTCATTGTGCTATTACAAAGACTGCCCTTAGAATTCATGATCTGGTGAAACACAGTCATATCTTATAGTTAAGAATTCTAATGAACGGGTCACAGAACTATTAAGGTTGAGAACTGCTATGAACTCTAGCCTAAAAAATATTGTTGGTCATTTGCATAGCTTATCTTTTCTTAATTTTAAAATATATTTTGCTGTAAAAAAACAATAATTAACTTTTTTTTTAAAGGCACTTCAATGGAGGTCCACCTAGTCCCATTGATACTGGACATGATGTAAGTTTCTTATTACCCAAGCTATAGATTATATGTAAATAGTAATAGATAGAAAAGAAATGAAATACAAAGCTGTGTCTTTGGTTGAACCATTGATAATTTGTTTTCTAACTTAGAACCATTGCTTGGTGTCCTCTGTGATTCCTCTTAAACATATCAATTGTATACACAACAATGTGTCAAAATTGACTTTGCAAAAAAGGCGTCACTTGCAAAAAAAAAAAAAAAGGGCTAAATTTAGTTTATTTGAACTTTCCTAACATTATAAAGTATAATGAACTTTTAAAAAAAAAAGGGTTTTAAAGGAAGAAAAAATGTTCACCTACTCATTGCAAATCTTTACAATTATATAAGAGAAAGTAAATTTTCTCTCTAGGTTTAACTTTCTGATTATAGTTTATGCATCCATATGTTATAATTAAAATCTATATGTTCCCTATAAGTATTGCCTCCTTCAGTAGCAAAACAACTATGGATCATGAGCATTAGCTATGCAGTTATCCCCCCCTCTCCATACTGATGATCCATCCTAAGGAATGACTAGTGCAGATAGAGTTTACTGCTACAACAATTACATGCAAGACATTTTTTTTTCCAAAGATCATAAATAACAGCATTCTATTTAAACATGTAATAATATTTTTTGGATAAAACATCTATAAATTATAAGACTGGAAAAAAATTCATAATTTTTAGAGATAACTTTAAAAAAATATTCATTGAGTAATGAATAGGGTTTTTATTTACACCCTTTTTTTGACATAAATAGAACCTATGACAAATTTGATCTTGCAATTAACATCACTAATGTTTTCTGTTTATTAAAAACTATGTTTTAGTACAACTGTACATTGTACTGCTTGGTCACCTACACTGCTGGGGACACAGCTCCAGAAATGGCTTCAGAGTGTTTCTTCCCCACAACAAGCACTCATGAGTTTCTACAAACATTTGATAATTTACAGTAATATACATTTTTTTATGCTACTTTTCAAATTACTTTTGCATCTGATACATAATAGGTTTTAAGCACTTTGAATTTTTGTGAATATTTTGTGGTCAACTGAAATATTTTATTTATTTATTTATTTTTAACCCTGTAGGCCTACTCCATCTGATGGGTTCACAGGATTAAGTCATAGAGAAGAAATCTCTTCCATGTCTTGTTTTTATTTGCTTTAGATTTATTGGAGGTGCTGGTCAAAGTTGTAGTCATGTGTCTGAGGGCTTAAGCACTGCGTTACAATGTTTAGACGAAATCAAACAGTTGAGGTACTCAGGGTAAGAATCTTTTTTTTTTCCCCACTTTTAGAAACTAAAGGCTTAAATTGTTAAGGGCAGTGTTTTCACTATCTACCAAATCATAAGAATCAGTATGGTATCAAAAGAACCAAAGCATATATTTAAATAATAATACAATATTAGTTGCCTTTCTTTTTTGAAGTATTTTAAAAATTATTTTAAAATTTTTTTTGTTTGTTTTCAACTGAAATAAATTGCCTGTCTTGTGCTGTAAGGCTGAATTGTCAAATTCTAATTAAGAGCTGCTTCCTGGTTTACATTGAACTTGTCACACATGAACAATCATTCAAAATGTTTTTGTTGTTTGTTTGTAGGAAGCCAACTCAACGTCACTGTATTCTTATCTGCAATTCACCACCATATCACATAACTGCTGAGGAAAGTCAAGATTACAGAGGTTACAACAGCGAACAGTTGGCCAGCATGATGGGAAAGGTAAATGAATGATTCATTTCTATTGAGTTTTCGACTCAGCTGTACTCACTGAAAACATTTTTAAAGCTTTGTGTATTGCAGATGGATGTAATACATAATTAAATGTTGATTAAGAGAACAATTAGTCTTGTTTAAAAACAATGAGATAACTGAGATAACTAAAAAAAAACTAGCACTATTATACCCAAAGTCTTCTTGTCAAAGCAATACTAAAGTAATGCCTAGAAAACAAAATAACAATCTATTTCTATTATAGGCTGATTTTATTTAATATTTTAGCGTGGTGTAAATCTGTCGATTATTTCTCCAAGGAAGATTCCAGCTTTACAGAAACTTTTTAATGAGGTATACTATATGTATTATATTTTTAAGTCTATCCATAACCTTTATGATTAACGTTTTAATGGGTTAAAATATGCATAATAGTGTTACGATCCTCTCTATCAAGCCCTCTTTAAACACTGCACAACACAACACATCCTCCATCCAAGGACATGACCAAGGCAGCGCAAGTAGTATTGTCTAAAGAATTTGTATATGCTGGAATGACCTGTTCAAGCCAGAATCTATCTCACTTTTACACTTCTACACCTTTAGTATAATTTTACTTATGAAGCTCACAAGACATTTTTCATTAATTTTTTTTTCATAGTTGTGTTTTCCAATATCTAATTATACATTTTTTTTCTTAACTCTTTGACTCAGAAATTTTTTTCCATACTTAGACATAATTAATATTTATGCTATTTTGGAGTGCAAAACAATGCTTCGATTTAACATTTATAACTTTTGTATTTGTTATTGGAAAATGATATATTTGGTACAGAATTATAGGAGAGAGCATAACACAAAAATGAATTTACAGACTGCGGAAAAGTCTCCAAAATTTTATGATCCAAATGGGAAAAAAAATCATATTTTTCCATATTATCACAAAACCTAATATAGAATACATTTAAATACATAAAAGAGAAATATTGAACTAATTATCCATTTCTCTACCCTTTGAAAAATTGAAAACTGACCATTTGGTAGCTTTAGACTAGATCTGGAAAATCTATTATGATCCAAATCGATAACAATAATTTTTCTACAATATTTCTTCATATTTTCACAAAACTCTCTCTCTAACTTATTTTAAAACACATCAGATGATTGTCTTGAGCCCCATATCACTACTGTCCAGAACATTCTAAAGCCTCACCCCCCCCCCTTTCTTAAAAAAACATGATTAAAGAAAGAAATTCCAGTTGTTTTGCAAAGGAAACCTATTTTAAGCAATTTAAAACATAATATAATAAAAATAATCTTTATTATCCATAAGGAAATTTGTCTTACAATTTGTGCATTACACCAAACAAAACATTATAACTATAGAAAACCAAAATGTACATTCACACCCAGACTCACTCTCCAAAATGTACATTCACACCCAGACTCACTCATAATTTACATGTGAAAAGTTTATAAATATCAAATAGTTTCTATTTAATGATAAATTGGAGAAAAGAAAAAAATTCTAAAGCACCAACATTGCTAGCGTTGATACACACACTAGACCTGGGTCAAATCAATGCTGGGAGCGTCATTACTGATTAAAAGAGTTAATATAAAGCTTTAGTAAGCAAACTTTTTTGTCATAATGCTTTAAAGAAAAAATATTTTTAATTATATAAACAGTAAAGTGTCCTCTATAAAGTTTGTAGCATATAAACAAGTACTACTTTCTATGTTATTTCAGGCATGTGCTGGTGATAATTTTCACAATGTTCCTCAAGCTCATTATGCTGTTGACCCCCGACATCTTGTGTTACTTAAAGGTTTCCAGCTTCAGGGTATGAAATTTTAAACGTAGTAATAATTTTTGTTATATATATATATTATAATATATAGAAAATCTTATGCATTTCTATTTTCATTAATTTTATTTTTTAACTTTCAATATTATCAAGGTTTGTAGCACTCCTAAAATATCCTAAAATCTCCTAAAAAATGAAAAGTCTCCTAAAATCCTAAAATTCTCCACATTCTTAAAAGCATTTAGATTTTGTCTGTACCATATATTTAACTTTTTTTTTATGCTGTAGACTTCCATTTGAAAAATTTTTTCCTTTTATTTCAGAACGTTCTATCAGTCCTAAATTTGATGAGAAAAAGCTTCTATTAAATGGTAAATACTGAAAATAATTACACATTGAAACGATTAATCACATAATTTGAAAGTGAAAACATAATGTATAGTTAATTATAGAAGCTCAATATTTATTTTACCAGTACCAAGTCCTCTAATGACAGAACCTTTAAAAGCAGTGGAATCCAATTTTAAAAAGCCTCCTACTAATCAAACTGGTAATATCTAGTTTTATTTGTTTTGTTTTATTTCAAATATAATGTCTTACTTTTCATTGCTTTTATAGAAATTATGTTCAGACACAGTTATATCTTAGATATATAGCTTTTTACAATGGCATCTAATCTTAAAGGGGGGGGGGAAGCAATCACCACCTTTAATAGTTTTATTGACTATAACTCATTGTAGCTCCTTTTGGCTACTTCATTAACAGAAATGTTCAGGTTTTGATCTATACATTTTGTTCACTCTCATTTTACTCAGGTCCAATCTATCAAGACTTTAAACATTCTTGTATTAGCCTTCTACCTCCTCCAAGCTCACAGGGTGACTTTTGCCAACTTTTCAACTTCAAACTTCATTTTCCCCAGATTTAAAGTACACTGAAACTAATAGTTTTTCAAAATGCACTTAAGGGGACTTAATTGAATTTTGTTTCCCTTTAATTAATCTGATCTTGGCTGTACCAGAGAGTGACTATTCCTATTTAAATATAATAATAATAAAACTATTATTCCTTGTGAGATGATGTGAATTCTTATGAACTCTTAGCCATTGATTGTTCTCCAGGCCTACAGCAGCCTTCACCTCAGCATGTGGCCCATGTCATACAGCCCAATGTGAATCCTATCTCTCAAACCTCAACACTGCCTATGGGAATGCAACAGGTAACCAGTCCACAGTCGTCTGTGGCTAACACTGGAAACTTAGCAGCAAGTATGGACTTAATGGGTATTCCCATGGGTCCTGGACTTAGCAAACAGCCCATGATGGTTCAGATGAGGCCACAGGTACATGCAGGCAACAAGCCTGTTCATCAAGCCTCCTCCATTGTTCTCACTTTGTTCACCTACTCTGCAAGTGCCAAGCACATAAGCTTCACTGCAAATTGCACACATCATACTGGCTTGTTACTTTCATTGTATCCTGTTCTTATTGTTACTGTATCTGAAACATTTTGTCTTGCTTGCATCATTAAAACAATATTTTATGCTAACTTCAAGGAACAGGCAAACTTCTATCGTGAATATCCAATATATATATATATATATATATATATATATATATATATATATATATATATACTAGCAATCATGAAACACATTATACCCAGCACGTCAGTCAAACTAGATCCGAAAATGAAGGAATATTTTCTCCTAGTTTTAAGGTCTGAATTCATAACTTCTTCACACAGGAGTTTGTTGTAAGTTTAATTAAGAATGTTTCCTTAAAGATAAGGTGGCCCTTTTTTTATAAAGCTTATATTAACTCACTCCGTCTGTCTGTCTGGGTGTAATCTTTTACACATTATTTCTCCCCATTCCCATTCTCTAGTCAAGTTGAAACATCACAATAATTCATTGTTGAGGACAACCAATGAATCATAAAAAATAAAACAATTAGTTGATCAGTTTAGTCAAAATTGATTAATTTTGTTTTATATAGAAAATATACTATACAATAGTTTGCCTTTTATTTTTGTAAGTACTGGATAATAGCTCAGCTGCTATCCATTATGGAGGCTCGAGACCTCAGGCAAATTTTTTTTGGTTAGTAGATAGATAGAAGCTCTTGAAATGTTCATGTTGAAACTTTAAAACTTATAGCTAAGGGCCACCTTTCTCTGGAAACATTTTTCTGCTTAACATAAATATGTCTAATTCTGAAAAATAGAAGCATTATTATCAAAACAAATATAATATAGTATGCTATGCTGACCTTCATGTTTAGATGTCGCCACAAAGGTGAAGTTTTGGCTTTTTTCTGCTTATCAGCTTAGATAAAGCTTTGCCACTCATTAAATAAAAAGTCTAAAACTATATCATGGCTAGGCTTTGTGTTAGTACTAAGTATAATTGTGTAAATATCAAAAGTGTGTGACATAAGTAGAATATTTTTTTTTAAAAATTACATTGCCATGTGTACTAAGTACAAATATATAAATGTGATTTAGCTTTGTATAGCAAAAAAGTCAACAAAGAAAATGTAATGACTTCATCATTGTGGTTTGTGTATTAGTGGGTGAAATAATATGATGACTGCACTGGGTATTAATGTGACTATTCCTCATTTATTTCAGCCCATTCCTCAATCTAAAGCTCAAGTATCAACAATGACTGTACAAGGCAACATGCAACAGAGACTGGTTAGTGCTTGACTTTTCTTTCTTACATAAATAAGCGGGTCCATTTTTACTGCATTTCAAACATTTCATTGTGTATGGGAGTAATAGTGTCATTTATTACAATGTCTGCATTGGTGAAAACTTGTTCACCTAATTCTATGTGTTTTCTTGTATTCCAAATAGCGCCAACAGCAACCGCAACAACAGGATCCAAACCTTATGAGTAAGTATATAATGTACTTTTTAAGACACATAGGTCGTGATTTAGTTTATCATAAGGTTTTTTAATGCACTAGTATTTGGTACAAGATTTTCATTGTGTCTAAATTAATAAAAAGTAAAGTTATTTTGTTTTTTGTTTTTTTGTTGTTTTTCTTAAGTTAATTTTATCCTACAATAATAACCATGTCAAGTATCTTTTTTTCCTGCTGTATTAAACATTTTTGTTCCAAATTTTTTATTTTTAGAAATGTATTGAAATATAGCAGCCTTTGTCTGCATTTTCAATGTCGTCAAATACTTTTAGAATATTAGTAGTACACTGTGAAAACAATTTTATATCAAACTTCCAACTCTCTCATCTAACCACCCTATCACTTTGGCTTTGAACAAAACAGCTTTCATTAAAACCACCCTAAAATGACAAGACTTAAAAAAAAAAATTCATCATAGGGTCTCCATTAAAGGACAACTTTAGGTTAGCTTCTCTTCCCACCCCTTTCCCCATAAAAATAATTCTTTATTTCTTTTCTTTTTTTTTTTCTTTTTTTTTTCTTTTTTTTTAGTGTACATTTGTCTGTCTTATCATCAAATTAGATATTCCTAATAACATTTCATCATAACGTTGAGTTTCCCTACAACTTTCCATTCAAAGACAAAAACTAAACATTCTCTTGTGTTGTATAACTGGGGAAAGACTTCTTTACTTTGCCTATTACTGTTTATTATATTTTAAAAAATAAATGAAATGGGTTTGCATCCTTGTATCTTTCAGAGTATTTAGAATATTTGTATTAGTAAGTTATGATTTGGTGTTGTGTGCACTAATTTTGTATCTTTTATCCTGGGTTCACTGATATTTTACTACGGGTGTAATTTATAAAATGAATGTTAAATAATATCACAGAGCTGCTTTAACTATTTTTGTTTTCAATTTATTGTTGTGTATATATATATTAGTGTTGCACCGGATAGTAGCTCTGGCTGTGGCCGAATATCTAGCTAAATGAATATCTAGCCATTTTTCTATGTCCTGCCATACTCGGCTCTGGCCTGATATCACTACAGGATAGTTGGTCGGATAGTAAAAAAGTACACTTTAGTAGTTACCTGTTTAGCGGTATGAGTCTATCTCCCCACTTTATTGGTTTAGTTCAATACATTGAGTTTATAGATAGACATGTGACCACATTAAGACAACATGTTGACACTCTAGAGGAAATTGAGTTTACTCATTTAAAGATCAATCTCAATTAGTGGGCTGGCGTACATGACACACTTTTCTTTACTCAATATATAAGTATATAACTATATGGGAACTTAACTAAATCTAAAAAAATAAAATATTAGTTAAAACTAAAAATAAAGTAGTTGTCTAAATTTAATTTAAGAAAATAAAAAATTAAACTAAATTAAAAAAACAAAATTAAACTTGGAGAAATTTTCATAAATTTTGTGTAGTTTGTTTGGTCTAGACCTAGCTAATCTATCTGACTGTATAGGCCTATCATCATCAACTTTCCTTTGCATTCCTCATGTAACATAGGGCCTCAGTAAAAACATGCCACTCTCCACGGTCTCATGCTAGTTTTTTAATGACTTCCCAGCTTTTTCCTTTCCTCTCAGCTCCATCTAAATACTGCTTCACCACATTCATTTTTGTCTTATGCTTCTTGTCCCCTTGGGGTTCTACTCTAAGGCCTGTCCCGCTCTGTTATTGGTATCTTTTCTAAGGGTGTGACTAATCCATCCCACTTTCTCTCTAAGATCTGCACCTCTATATTTCTATGTCCACCCAGCTCCCACAGTTTGGTGTTATAGGCTTATGGTTTGATCTAATTCTTTTATCATTGTAGAAATCTTTCTCCACACTAAACTCAGTACAAAGGAAGATGTTTCTTAGATACTTCTTTGCACAATAAAATAAAAAAAAGATGTGCATTTGTGTATATATCTTTGTCTTGAATTAAAATCTTTAGAGAAAAAAAAAGGCATCTTACTTGTTCAGTAACACAAGCTATTTACAAGACATTTTACTATCCAGCCATATCTGGCTTCAGCCAGATATCAAAAAGTACTATCCGGAGCAACCCTTACATAAACTGCTGGTGAGTTTTGTTCTGTATTACTGCTCCTTTTGTGTAAATGTAAAGTCTAGTGGCCATCCTTCTAGTGTCAGAGCTTGAGTTGAAAAAGTATATTAAATTTAAAGGAGAATTTTGTTTAAATACCTTCATTTATAATTGTAATGAACCAAATACAGCATTCACAATATATTTACCCAACAATTCTTTATTTTATACTTGGTCACAGATATGTATAGTCTAGCACAGGGCTGGCGAACCTTTTTCAGTCCGAGTGCCAATTAATTTCCATTTAAAAACAATGAAGATTGTTGCGTGCCCGGTAGGTCTACTAGTGACACCGCTATATAAAAGAAGTGCTACAGCCAGTAAGTCAACTGCATGTATAAAAACAGCTTAGTAACAATATTACTTGTTTATTCAATTTTATTATCCTGACCTACAGATTTGAAGTCTTAGGGCAGGTCAATCAGTGAGACTTCTGCGTTGTGTGATAGACGATAACAGTTTGATATCTGGTGTATACCGTGTATTCTTCAAAGTTACACACGCCGCACTTAGTTCATAGGTCAAGCAACTTCTGGCATCTGATTTAATATAATTCATTGTAGAAAATAAAGATTCGCATGAGTAAGTAGACAAGAATATTGACAGAATGGATGTTGCTATTTTTATCAGAGAATTGAAAGTTTTAGGCAGGTCATTCCAAACTTGAAGAATCTCATTTTCTGAGGTTCTAATGATCCATTTAACCGTTCACATTCAATTAATGCAAGTTGTATTCGTAAGTCAATAAATTTCTGTCTCCAAATTGCGCTGGACTGAAACTCAACAAGTTGCATTTCAAAATCCTTTAATCCCATCCAAGAAAACATGGTCAAATCCAGAGTTTCAAAATCTACTATATCTGGATATTTTATAAATTTGGAGGTGTACTCGAATTTTCGAAATTGTTCAAAATGCAGGGAAAATTGTTCAGCAGTTGTCAATTATCTCTAAAAACAATATTTTCTGATAATCTTTGCTGGTAGTATCATGAACTTTTAATCATCATAAAATTTCTTCAGTTTGTTAAAATATTTTAATTCTTCCTTCTCTGTGTCCCGTATGTAAATCTTCAACTTTTTCTCAAATGCTGTCAAGATGTCAAATGCCTGATCGACAGATTTTCCGAAACCTTGCAACTTCGTATTAAGTTCATTTAAATGGGATGAAAAATCGGTAAAAAAACATTAGTCTGATAAGCTAGTCAACATTTGTCAATTCTGAGCAATTTTGTTTGTTATCATCCATAAAGATTCGAATTTCATCAAGGCATTCCACAAACCGTTCCAGAACGTGACCTCGGCTTAGCCAACGTACGTTGTTGTACATTTATAAGCCAGAGTAACTGGACTGAACTTCATTTAGCAGCTGTTTAAATTTTCTCTTATTCAAAGCACGGGCAGTAATGAAGTTTACTGTTTTTGTTACACATTTCATAATGTCTTCAAGTTCCTTTAAGCCGATTTTTGAACATAGGGCTTGTTGGTGCACAATGCAGTGAAAAGTTATTAGTGGGTGTCCAACATGTCCAGTAAGCAAACTAACGAAACCTGCATCTTTTCCAGTCATACTTGGAGCACCGTCAGTTGTTACAGAAACTATTTTTTTTTAGATCTACACCTGCATTTCTGAGTTCAGTCACAACAGTTTGACATATATCTGCACCTGTTGTTGTCGTTGGTAAAGTTGCTAAATTTATTAGTTCTTCGTGTATTTCATTTCCTTTGCTATATTTGGCAATGATGGCCAGTCTAGCGGTCAATGTCGCATCAGTACTTTCATCAAGGCAAATAGAATAGGCTTGACTTGCATTAATATCCTTCTTTACTTGTTCTTGAATATTAATGTGCAATTTCATAACTCTCGCTTCAACCGTGTTTCGGCTTATTGGCAAATCCTTTATTCTCTGAATGACTTTATCCTTGTTTTGAAAGTCTTCAAACAAATAAGACGCATATTCTAACATTGCTTCCTTGATATAATCACCGTCACTTAAAGGTTTTCCATGCTTAGCTATAATTTTTGAAACTTCAAAACTTGCAACCACTAAGTTAGAACAACTTTTAACAAAGTTTACAAAAGAACTGGATTGTGAAATCGCTTTTTTTTTACTCACACGATATATGTTCTTCATTATTATTTACAGTTCTCGGAAATAATTGAACGTTATTAATTATGGTAATTTGAGATATCTGTGATTCTTTAAAAAAAACACATCTCTTAATATCATCATCGCGTGCCACACAAAATCGTTTCGCGTGCCACATTGGGCACGCGTGCCATAGGTTCGCCAGCCTTGGTCTAGCAGTTTGAACTTCCTCTAGTTTCTAGAACACTAGACACCCCAAAAAAGGCCATTGTCTTGCAATCACTACAACTATTCCTTTTTTTTTATTTTTACTTCTTCATCTCGTAATAAATGTCTGTTCTATTTTTAACTTGTATTTATTGAATTTTAATCTATGCACTTATATAATAAATATGCATTAGTCAGATATTTGTATCAGTTGAGACATGGTATGTCACAATTTTGTTGGGCTTTCTAGAGAACTATTTTTACAGCTGTCCTTTATTTAATACAAATAAATTATTTGTTTGGGGTTACCATGACGAAACTGTTTTATCAACATGTTGGCTCCATGTCATTAATATATGACTCGAAATTTAACTATTTAGAGTGCAATAGCATTACATTGGTCTTAATTGTTTGTTTTATGTTGTTTTTTTTTTGCCAGTGCGTCAGCCCATGTCCAGTACCTCAGGTCCTACTGGAATGATAAATGTGCAGCAATCTGGCCCACTCATGAGTCAACACATGTCCCAGCAAGGGATGAACCAGCAGGTTAGAATGTGGTCGATTGTAGTGTCCTGAAAGTTATCTCCCCCAACTCTGATTTTTATTTGGGTGTCATTAGTTGATTGAGCTGATTATGTGACTAAAGAATGTTAATGTGGTGCAAACCAAACCCAGACACAAGCTGAAAGGCTAAGAAGCAACAACTCTGTTTGGCACTACTTTTTTGCTGTCTTTGTAGTTGGTACTGCAACATTAACATTCTTAATACTGTAGCGCAGCCATTTCTTGCATGCAGTGTTAGAACTTCTTTTTTTATGGTCTATATTTTACCCAGCAGTGGAATGCCTTGAGTGTGTTAAGCTCAATATGGCCATTTTTTTTAAAGATAGTCTTAAGCTATCATCACCATTGGTTATTGATTTGATTCCAATCTGTGTTGTTGTTTTTGTATTAGATATTCCTAAATAATAAATTGCTTTCATTTTGTTTTCTTTCATAGTTTCTGAATTAACATTTTAATTTCATGAATTATGTTGTTTCATTTATATTTTCACACCATGCTAAAATTAGTTTATTGTTTTGCTTGCATCATGACATGCTTAATGTCTGTTTCAAATTATAAAGGAAAGTTTGAAATTATGTTCACTAATCTACTTTGCTAAATTGCTAAAAGAAATATATTGCTCTTTTTTTTTTTTTTTTTAATTTGGCCATCAGTTATTAACGAATAGTCATGAGTAAGTAAAAGTTTATTATAATTCAGAGTAACAGAAAAATTTGAGAAAATATGTATAAATAAATATATTGTAATCATAGATTTGGTGTGAAAATATTAACATTAATAATTTAATTATTAAAGTTTGCCTTTTAAGTTTTTAACTTTTATTAGTTTTTTTTTTTTTTATAATTTTAATAGATTTAACATTTTGTTTTTTAAACTGCACGCCTCTTTACCCCATTTACTGTCACCACACTAGGGTATGATGGTATCTCAAGGGCCCTCTAACATGATGGCTCACATGCAGGGTCCCCAGAACCCTTCTGCTATGCAGCAACAAGTAGTCGGCTCCCAGAATGTGTCTACGATGCCGCAGCCAGGTACACAAAATATGGGTATGATAGGCCAGAGCATGCAGACCCAACCAATGATGCAGCCAGTAGGCTCTCAGAACCAAGGCATGATGCAGTCCAACAATGCCCAGAACCAGGGCAGCATGATGTCCTCTGGGGGCATCCCAAGCCCAGGGATGCTGCAGGGTGTAGGCCAAAATACAGGCATGATGCAGAGCTCAGGGTCACAAAATTCAGGCATGTTGCACTCTTCTAACTCCCAGAATTCTGGAAATATGATGCAGAATCCAAATTCTGGTATGATGCAGAATCCTAACTCTGGCCTGATGCAGCAAGGAACTGGAGTTGGGAATCTTCAGCAGCAATCCCAGATGCAACAACAATCTCAAATGCAACAGTCTCAAATGCAACAGCAGCAGTCCCAAATGCAACAGCAGCAGTCCCAAATTCAACAACAGCAGCAATCTCAAATTCAACAGCAGACTCAAATACAACAGCAGTCTCAACAAAGTCAAGTCTCCAGTTCTCAGAATTTATTCCCATTTGGCCAACAGGTTATTAAATACTCTGACCATAATATTGTTTAAAGGAAGGATGACTGTTTGAATGAATAGAGAGAGAGAGTGAAGTTATAGAATAAAGAAACTAATGAAACAAGAAATTCTGTTTAAGTGTGAACTATCAGATTGCAATAGCACAACAGTTAGTACAAAGAAATACTTGGATCTTTAAAGGCTTTAGAGGACATCTTTTTGAATAGCTACTGAAAGAACATGTTGACAAGGACACCTCTTACATACATCTTAGGTCTAATTGCTCAATTTAAAGAGTTTGTGTCTTACAGGACTCATTCCTAGTTTTTTAATCAAAGTTCTTGGTTTGTGACACAGTTGTGTTGTTAACACTAAGTTTTAGTTAGCTCTCATCAGATTTTGTTTTCTTGTTGTTTTATTTTCTTCAGTTGCTAGTTCATTTTGATTTTGTTTCAGTTGGGGTTAACTCACACGTTTCTTGCATGCATTGGTTGATTCTAGAAGAAGTCAAATAGTTTAGAGAGTTTGTCAACAGGAGTTTGTAGATCACATGGATGTTAATTAAATTTTGTATTTCTGTAGAAAAAAAACCCAGAGAATATTTGAAACCAATCATCTTCTCTAGGTGTATAAGCAAAGCTGTATGTTCAACTGACACACTGTGTGTGGGTGTACCATGCCAAGGAATTACTGAACACAATGAGAAATAACTTTGAATACATAGAGCTACATACACTTTGGTTTTCTATGACATTTGAAAATAATTGTAGTAGTTAAAAAATAAAATGAGAAAGTTTGAACTAACTTTTCTAATGTTGCACTCAAGTTTTGTAGTGTATAAATTTCCCTTTCTTTCCATCTTTTGATCACATTGCAGTTTAAATGATTTTATCTAGAAAGCTGAGTTGTTGTTTTTCCAAGTTGTAAACAATATCAAACTTTACAGACAGTAGTTTAGCCATAGCTTTTTGTCATGCTCCCTAGTTTGAATTGCTTAACTTTCTCATCATATCTATCAGTTACTGCTAATATTTGATAAGAAACAAAACCTTCACAAAAATGTCATAATAGCTCAGAAAATGGAAACTTTCTATTTCCAACTGTTAGGAACAAACTGATGTGACCAAAGAGACTTGAGTAGTTTTGGATTTTAATAAAAATGTGCAATGTCTTAATGAAATCAATCTAAGAAAAATGTTAAGTAATTAGTAAAAGTTAACTGAACACTTATCTTTTTTTTCGTGCTGAAATTCTCAAGAACAATCGCAATGACTTTCTCAATAGTAAAGCTACCTCAGATCTGACCTAATTTGTTTTCAACTAGTTGAATTAATTGAAAGTGAGTTCAGAAATGGCACAATTTCTATTTCACAGACTTTCCAACCACTTTAAAAGATGCTATGCTAGCACATAGGCCATTGCATTTACTGAGTTCAACATTCAGACAGATTTGTCCATACATTTTGAATTTTCTCTTTTTTTATGGCTCTGGTTAAAGCTTTGTATAGATGGAGCTACTTCTGTGAATTATTGCTTATTGGCTTTACATTTACTGTCTACCCTCTTTGCAGCACTATTTAAGTACAAGATAAATCGTTATATACCAATATAATCATACTAATTAGTTGTTTTTATTTATAAACAATGGAATAAAAATGATAGTCCAACACACAAAATTTCATTTTTAGACAAATAAAATGAGACAAATTTAGTTTTTGTTGTACAAAAGCAAATTTAGAACTTATATTTGAATTCCATATGATCTACTTTTATCAAATATTTCCATTTGTTCACAACGACTAGGGTATGCAGCCAGGATTTATTAGTGATGTGTCTGGACAAAACCCTTTAGCAAACGTAGGACAGCTGCCCATGGTTCCTGGACCTACAGACAGAAGAATTATTTGGAGTGGTATACTTTTTTATCTTTTTTTTTTTTAATTGGATTTTTGTAGATTAAAAAAAAAATTATAAAAACAGTGGAAACTTACTATCCTTGACCTTTTAAATCTAGACTCTTTTTTTTGTTTTGCTAAGTTATAGAAATAAGGAAAGCTTATATCAGGACTTATCAAAAGTTTGTGTGAAGCCCTGATCTTGTTACAAATGTTCATCTGTAGTTCTTCTGAAGTCTTATGAATGATATTTATTTCTCTGGTCATTATTTGGTCATAGTGAACTTGAATGTGTAAAGGTTTGTGGCTGTTGCAGGTACCATGGAGTATCAAGACAGAAATGTTCAGCCCAACAACCAGAGAAGTGTCACTTTCTTACTGAACTGTAATGTCTCTGTAGATGTACAAGACATGGATATGTAAGTAGTCACAGTGTCTGTCCTCTACTTGTGGAAATATTACCAACTTGTAAGAGCTGGCTATTTAAACACAATTTGTTTCTTGTTGGACCCATGGCTAACTAAGTTTCTTAACATAAATCTATTTCTCCATTTCACTTCTCTAGAAGCACAGCAGACTGGCCTCAGAAATTGAATATCCAGTTGTTACCCCAACCCATGTTGGCTGGACTACAGCAGCTGTGCAAAAATTCCAGACAAGTATTTTTCCACTTTCCCAACAACAATGCTAACCAGAACCCATCGGCACTGCAGAATCTTTACACTTTGATGGGTCATGGGTTTGTAAGTAAATCTTATCTAGAAACAGATCTATATTGTTGGTTACCTTCAATTGTAAAACAGCATTGAGCTAGGATGAGCTAAAATTCTGGTCATCAGCTACTGTTGATAGTTGTAACTCACACACAGCAGTTCCCAAGTCTTCATGTAGCTGTGGGGTCCAAAAGGTAAATAGCCTAACCCTAATCCTAACCCTGCAGTTCAGGATCACCAGGGTCTCATAATCTTCATGGATTCTTTTTTCTCAGGCTTGATTCCCTTTCCCATTTTAGGGTTAAACCCAGGGCAGCACAGGTTTATATTCAGATTTTTTTCTCGTGGTGGGTAGCCAACCAAAGATAATGAGCTCCTCCTGCTCAAAGGTTTGGCACTAGCTACTTAACACCTTTTGTCAGTTTGATCAGCACCACCAGAATGAGCAGAGCCACATTTGAATGTTGGCAATGGAACTGGTTGTCAAAAACTGATATTCATGTGATTGAAAGCATTCTGTAGGTATTATTGTGCTTATTACCACACAGATTCTGGCAGTAACAACTTAATGGAACAAGAAATATAATAGACACAACCCTAAAAACTATTTACTTATTTTAAATGATTATAAACTTGTTTGAGATTAGTTTGCAGATCTCTGTCGCAATCAATAATTATGTCAACCTTTTGAAGTAGTTTATTCTTTTTCAGTTTCAAAATCATATAAAAGGGGGGGGGGGGGGGATTATATTTTACATGGAAAGTGGAAAAAAATGTCTCATATGCAGGATAAATTTGGAATGAGTTATGTTTACATTTATATAGAAACAAATATTTCAATCCATGACTGTTTAAATAATGAATTTCATTATTTATGGAATTGAAACATTTGTGCATATTTATTGTTCACAAGACTTTTCCAATCTTATAGTTGATTGGCCACCTCTTTTTAAGTTAAAAATTACATTTTTCCCATTCTGTGAATTTTTTTTCTCTATTTAATGCCAATGAAAACCTTATTTTGATGAATGTAGGCTGGCTGTGTTAGATTTCCTCCACAATCAGATACTAAAATCATATTGCTGATGTACAGTGCCAAGAAAAAGTCTTTTATTGGTCTCATCCCCAATGATCAAATGGGAATAGTACAGGGGATTAAAACTGTGGTGGCCAGGTACAGGCAGAAGGTAAGGGCTACAAAATGTTGTAGGTGTGTGTTGATTAATGTAGCATGGCTGTTTTCATTAGGGGCACTCTAGGATGCTCTACACAACAAAAACTCTCATGAGTTTTGTTTGGTCTAAGTCGGAAATTAAGCTACTGATTTACATGTCTACAATCAGTTTGAGACATGTTTCAACTGTTGATCATTTTGTAGTAACCTTTTCCGTGGAAACAGTTCAATTATTTAATCATAATAACTTGACTTATAATTTTGTGTTCAGTATCAAAAGTATCTTTCTACTTATGAGATTTATAATAAATAAATATTCATATTTGTCTAGATTAACATCATTACAGTAAAATCACTAGACTAAAATACCCTTCGGAAAAGAAGACCAAAAAGTAAAGTACTAATAATACATAAAACACTGAGCCATCATTTACAAATACAAACACATAACCTAAAAAAGATAAAGCACATTTCTTACTCCATAAGCCATACTGCTTGGACTCTGCATTGGTATTGATTGGTAACCATACATACTCCTTCACTAGAGCATGGAATAAGTTGCCTGAATCAGACAGGAAAACCAAATGACTTTGCAGAGTTTAAGTGTGTAATTAATATGCACCCTACTGAGGGGAAATGCCCAGAACATAGTCCTATGGGCAAAGCATTGTTGGAGTAAATGGTGCTCCACTGGGTACCTGGATGTGCATAGAACATAATTATGCTGTCAAAAAGTTTGTTATTTATAAGATGAGATTCATTGTGTTCATGTTCATTTCATTGTGGTCTTTTTGACATCATAAAAATTACTATTGGGGGGGGGGGGAATAAATTTTACACAAGAAACTAAGGATCGCTCTGGATTTATTGTGTTTTCTTGAACACTATTCTGAAAGGCAGGAATTCTGTGTTTTTAATTAGTTGTTTTAGTTGACTACAAAACATATAGCAAAGAATCACTGGTAGTTTTGATTAATTGTTTTAGTTGACTACTAAACATATAGCAAAGAATCACTGGTAGTTTTGATTAATTGTTTAATGTTACGTTTGGTTTGTGTCTCCCAGCAGCAGCAACAGGTGAATGCCATGGCTGGTGTCAATGCTGGAAACAGTGGACAAGGAATGGCCAACCAGGTAATGGCTCAAGGGCCTAACAATGCAGCTGTACCTATAGGAGGAACTGGAATGATGCAATCTCAGGTCAGTTTTCACTCTGTCTCAAAAGTGCATTTCCATTGTTAGTGCTCAACTAAGTCTATTTTTAGAGATGAAAATTAATTATTTGGATTCAAACATACTTCATTCATTTACTTTAAAAATACATATCCATCGCACTTAATAAAAATAAAGGAATATTTAAAATGTAGCCATTTAAATGTCAATTTCTCCAAAGACGAAATATAACTTACCAATGAGGTTTAAAGTCATGCTTTACCAGGATCTAATGTAGGGAGCTTCTTAAATGTAGAGAAAACTTAAAGCAGTTGTCAACTAAGATGTGCTTTTGTATAGTGTTCATAAAACTAATGTATTCACTCTTGTGTTTTCAATACTATTGTGATTCAAATACCTACCTCTTTATTTTGATCTGTGGAGTATCCATAAATGTTGGATGGATTGGTATTAAATTCTTTCATTATTGTATTGTTAAATTTTTAAAAAGATATTTTGTTTTATAATCAGGGCATATTTTTAGGGAATGTCACTATGAGATTGTCAGGCTAGTAACTGCTGAAGGTTATTAGCCAATGGGGAATATTTTCTAGTGGTGTCTTCACATTTTGAGGTGGCAGTGTATGATGGACATGGGGATTCACCAGCTGGACCATTAACTGAATGACACTTTTAAATGACTTGGGGCGACAACTCTAAAAATATGCTTTGTGTAAACAGTTTATGAATTTATGAATAATTATGTTGTGAGTTTTTGTAAGAACTAGTTTCTTTTTATTATTTTATTGTAGACTAAATAATTCAGGGTTTGATGTATTGCATCTACTCTCCTTAAAGTGAATTTGTTTCAGTGTAGTCTTGTGTGCAGTTGTCAGTGATGTATAGTGATCATCTCGTGTTGTGTGAATAGTAGATTGTCTTTTGTTGATTTACATCTGTGTCTACATATAGTATTATTAGTGTCTAGCAGATAGTGCACTGCCATATATATATACACACACAAATAGTTGTGCTATTATAGCCCATGACACTTGTGAAACTGTAAAAGTTGTTCTCAAGAAATGTCATTAGTAGCACATTGTTTGTGCCATTGTGCCTAACAGTTGTGACAAACCCTACTTCTCCTATCCCACACTGCATTAGTGCTTCCTCAATGTACGGTTTGTAATGTTCTCTCAACAACTAACTAAATCAGATGCCAATAGCAGTAAACACTGCTCAGCAACAAGTGTCACAGCAGTCACAACAGCAAACACAACAACCACCACCACAACAGCAGCAGCAGCAACAACAGCAGCAGCAGCAGCAGAGCCAGCTTCAACAGACAGACAGTGCTGCAGCACGCCAAACTAACTTGGTAAACAACCTGACCCCTATTTGACTACTGCCACATTTTAATTTTCTGCTTGAGTGTTGTGTGCCCAAACATTATTTTGCTTGCTTCAAGTTTGTTTTTGTTTTTTTGTTTTTTAAATACCTTGGACTTGTGTCTTGTAATATTGTTATATACTTCAGAAAATTAATCAATATTACCAACTTTAATGCATAAACATAGCTTTTTTTTTCTTCTTTTTTTTGGGGGGTTGGGGGGGGGGGGCAGAGGTGGGTTCATTAATTAGTTCTAGCTGGGTTGTTTTGTTTTTTTGGTGACCATGAAAGCAGAAACCTTTTTTTCATTTTCATACACACTAATGAATAGAAACATGTATTTGTTAGCAAAGGCTTTTTTTTTTATTTTAAAGTAATGAATTGAACTGTAATAAGACGGATTGCTTAATTTAAACAGAAGATTTAGACATAAAAGAAAAAGAGATTCATATATTAACTCTTTTGGATCTTTAGAGCCCCTCTGAGTCCTCCCAGCTCTAATGGGCACCTGACATTAGTTAGGAAAAAGTAAGGGCAGTTAATCATTGTGCTGGCCACATGACACCCTCATTAACTGTCTCATAGAAACAGATGACTTTTACATCTATAGATCTATAGATCACAAGGTCTGAAAGGGGTTTTTCCTTTTTTTATACTAGTAGCTAACTTAAAACCAAATAAGGCTTCTGGACCTGATGGCATTCCAGCTAGATTACTCAAAGAATTAACTAATAAACTAGCACCAGTGTTCAAAATATTTTTTTCAGAGTAGCATGCCAAAAGGCTGGAAAGACACTAATGTCATTCATCATTCTCCTATTTAAAAAATGAGATAAGGGAAACTACAGACCTGTATCGGAGGCATCGTGGCTGAGCAGTAAAGCGCTTGGCTTTCAAACCAGGGGTCCCGGGTTCAAATCCTGGTAAAGACTTGAAATTTTAATTTCGGGCTCTTTGGACGCATCTGAGTCCACCCAGCTCTAATGGGTACCTGACATTAGTTGGGGAAAAGTAAAAGTGGTTGGTGTTGTGCTGCCCACATGACACCCTCGTTAACCATAGGCTACAGAAACAGAGGACCTTTACATCATCTGCCCTATAGACCACAAGGTCTGAAAGGGGAACTTTACTTTTACAGACCAGTATCACTCACCAGCATCACATTTAAAATACTAGAACACATAATATGTAGCAAGAGGGATTAAAAAAAACCAACTAAAGCAAATAAAATATTCATGGTCAACCAGTTTCTCAGACTAAAACTGTAAATACCTAGGTTTTCTTAGAAGTTATCATAAAATCCCCAAATGAATGAAATTTTAAAAAGAACCAAACAAAGCATATGTGTTTTTTTTTTTTTTTTTAAAGAAATGTTTACAAATTAAACAAGAGCATAAAACTAAAATGCTATTGAACCTTGGTTTAGGCCAATATTAGAATGTGCATCCTCTGTTTGAGACCCCCTTATCTCAAGAAAACATAAAGAGACTAGAACAGATGCAAAATAGAGCCATGAATTAACAAATGACTAAAGTAGTGAACTCCTAGAGACATTGGAGACTGCAACAGATTGCTTGAATTGGCCACCAAGGACTTAGCAGAGTTAAAGTCTCTAATTAACATGCAGCCAACTGATGCCCAGAACATAGTCCAATGGCAAAGCATTGTTGGAAGTCAAAAAGGTTTAACATACAAGACTAAATAATTACATCATGGATAAACTAATAAAAATTTCAAGTAAGAAAATAACTTTTAGTCAGTTTTTCTGTCATAGAACAAACCAAAGTGACAGCTCCATGAAGACATTGTTGTAATCACATTCAAGCAAAATTACAGGAAACCTAGAAAAGTCTCAAATGATTTCACCACCATCCCATCTTTTGATGGAAGAGTATAATTAGTTTTCATCATGGAGACTGTTGATAAACTTAAAGACTTAAGACTAAGTATACATTAAAGTAAAAGTTTCTCTTTTCAAAGTCACACGCTTTTTTATTTAGATTTACATATTTGTATTAAAAGCTAGATCTTGACTACAAAGTGGTAGAAAATAGTGGAGGATTCAAAAGAAAGAAATAGTAGATCTTGACTATACAATTCTAGAAGATAGTGGAAATGATCTTATTTCATTTTGTTTCTATCCCCACTTATCAGTATCATTTGGAATTGAAATGTTTATTTGATTTTTTTTTTGTGTGGTTGAACTTGGTAGTGTATTTAACATTTAGACAACTAATTGGAGTGTCAAATAGACTTGCTTTACTAACACCATTTTTGTTTCTCTTTACATGTTGAAGTTTTCAAAGTAGTCATTCAACTTTCATTCTTAGCAGAAAGTAAACAAAAGACATTTTTTGATAGAAATAGGTTTACTGGAAATGAAAGCTAGTGGTCACTTCAGAAATGGCCAAATTTTGGTGTTTATACGCCCACTTCTTTGATCCACTTCCATTTTTGTTGTGTAGCTAAATAAGAAAGATTAAAGCTTTGATTTGTATATATGTAGCTATCAGCTTTCAATGTAAGAGAGGTTCAATTGGAATGATCACTGCTGTTGACAACCTAGTTGGCTGTGTTTGTTTTCTCTTTAATGCTAACACTTTGTACTTCATGCTCTGCTCTAACATACATGTTTAGTAAATGTTGTGCTTTTTAACATGTAATTCTTAAGTATGTGCCTAAATAATTATATATTTAAAAAAACAGGACAGTTAAAGACAAACTTTTCAAAACAGCAAGGCTTATTCTCCAGCCCACTTCATGTAACCTGGATAAAGAGATAGTTAAACTTGAACAAGTGTACATTTACATTTTACCTACATCATGGTGAAGATGTGTAGGATTTTAACATTTTAATTGGCCCCTTATCATTTCTATTAGTAGAATTACCACAAGCCAGCCTTGAAGCATGATAGAGAACCATTCATTATGTATTTCACACTTTGCAATATTATTAGGAACCATTTATTATGCCGTTGATGGTAATTATATGTAAATTTTAAAGAATATTTTTATTAAATTACATATTGAATTTTTTAAAAAAATTAATATCAATTGAACCACAGCTTTCTTTGATATCACACTTTGCACTTAGCTTTCCAATGATTTGGATTCAAAATATTGTTTACAATTACATAATAATATTTTTATTATTATTTTTATTACAACTTGTTGCATAGCATAAGATAGATAAGGCATGCAGCATCATAGCACTCCCCCATTTTTACAATGACATCAGGGGCATAGATTAATGTGCTGTTCTTTTGTCTCATTGATGCAGATGATACAGTCCCTGCCAAACGATCTTCAACCTGGGAAGTCTAGAGAGATGCCTTTCCAGCAGCAGCCTGGGCCAGGCGTAGACCAGAAGAAGATGATCCTTCAACAGCAGCAGCAGCAACAACAACAAGTCCAACAGCAACAAATGATGAATGGTGAGCAATCAACCTTATGTGTTGAGCATTGTAGCCTATTTTGGAATGGATTTCCTCAAAAGAACAGGACACTTTTAACATTGTAGTACATACAAGATCCCATAGTCAAATAGGAACAGTTTTTAAAAAAAATATAAGTTTAGAATATTTCAAGAAAAGACATGTTAGCAAAGAACAGTTTTTTAGGGGGATGGGTGATAATTGAAAGTTAAAGATGAAGCTGTTCAACATAACAGCTTTCTCTTGCATTGTTTAATTATCTATTAGAAAAATGCTGAAAGCGTATAAGTAGACATTTGAATAATGAATATTATCCATGTTTTTGTTTGTATATAATAACTACAAAAAGGGTATGTCCTTCCTAGAGTATTGAACTTGAGTGTTTGCACTCTCTATCAAGGACTACATCTTACTTGTAATAAATAGGGTTGCAAAGCTTGATGTCATTTTCTTAGAAAATACTATAACTATGCATAAAGTCTTTTTATTTACATTTGGCTGTAATTTTCAACTGTTTCACTAGAAATGGTTACACATTTCAGCAAAGGAAAATGACAAAATCTGTTTTCACTTGCTTGCCTGGAGAAATGGAACAGCTTAATTTTAAAAGATTTAACATTCATGTGCCATCAACCCATTGCAATACTATTGATGGCTAAGATGAAGTCAGTTTTCCACTCTTCATTAGAAATATTAGTAACCAGCAATGTCCTTTAAGGAACATAAGACTTGTTTCCTTGAGATTCCTTATCCTACTCAATACTGTACCCATGCTATAACCCAGAGGTTACTACTGTGGTGCAGAACATCTTAATGTTGTTTTTTTTCCAAATCTTCAAGTAGGCTACTTCTTTTAACTGTCTGTGAAGACCTCTAGGTCTGATAAGTTTGAGACCAGTACCTGAGATAAGTTTTCTAAAACATTTTTGGTATTCAATGCAGCTTTGCACAAACTTTCCCCTGTAGAGATAAGAGTAGATACTTTGGATATTGTTTTTTTTGTAAGAAAAGGTTCCCCGCTCAGACCTTGAGATCTATGAAGCAGATGATGTATAGGTCATCTGTTTCTGTGGTCCACGGTTAACACCATGTGGCCAGCACAATGACCAACTTCCTTTACTTTTCCTTAACTATTGTCAGGTACCCATTTGAGCTGTGTTGACTCACAGGCACCCTTAACATCACAAGTCAGCCACCTGCGTCCCATATTGTTTTTTTATTTTTTTTTTTTTTTTAATCTGTTTTTCTCAAAGCACGGGTACGATCAGTTGTTACACTCGCCATCTTGTTCCATGCCAACTCAACACTTTCAACACAGTTCTTCATAGCATTGAATAAAAACTAGCCTGAACTTGCGTCTTTGAATGCTTCCACATATTACCAATCAGAATAATCTTCATTCATTTAAACTTTTTAAAATGACATGTCTAGTCAAAGTTTCTTTAGCCTCTTTGTCATAAGAAACAAAAGTTTCAATGATTTATATTGATGTTTAAAATTATTTATCTTTTAAATTTATGCAGTTTTATATCTATAATCTGTGGGCACACCAACTATTTATCTGGGGGCCGCATAAAATGCTCAGGCAGGCCGTATGTGGCCCATAAGCCATAATTTGCCTACCCATGGTCTAGAACTAGGTTTAAGATTAGGGCTGTATACACACACTAGATCTACAAGCTACCTGTTTGAGTAAATTGAATTTATAAATATTAATATCTGACTGCTATTCAGTACAGCTGCTTTTATTACTTTTATTACATTGTTAACACCAAGGCTTTGCAGCTCTGTTTTGTTTAGTATTTTTCTTCTAGAAACTTCACTCTTAAGAGGAACTAGTAGCTAGTTGAAATGTAACAGCTAGTCATCTCCCATACTCCACAAGCTGTACACATAGCCAGTGTTTATATCATTCTATTGTACTCAGTGTGTAAGATTTACTAATAATCTAACAATCACCAAGTTGAATAGGGGATGAGCAGCAAATCTATTTGTATGGAATTTCTCCCAGGCCACCATCTCTCTCATTCTGTTTTGTTTTGAAAGTCTCTAGAAAGATTATCTCCTACACAAATGTATGTGAAATACCAAGGATACTAAAACCATTTCATAGAAGAGACTGGCTGTAAAAATACAAAGTTGAGAACCAGACGTTATTTATAGTTAAGTTTATTTTTTTTTAGTTATAGAATCACTTTGACAGAAAATGTGCAGCAACTATTTTGAAAGTTGTACCAGTGTGTGCTCTGCACAACTCAGTGGAACTCTCTTGTGCTAGACACATGTTTTGTTCTCAACAGCCTCATTTCACAAACTCCAGGCATCAGCTGATCTAGTCTCATGATAACCTTTTGTGTTGAGCTGTTATAGTCCAGATTTGGACCTAATACTGAATGACAACAAAATGAAAATAATTTTTAAAAAGAATTTTAGTATTTCGAATGATGTTCAAATGTTTCAATGTTAGCGCCTCTCACTCAAGTTATTGAGTTTTAAGAGGGTCCATTGACCAGTCCATCCTCATCCTTCATCCATGTTTCATGCTCATGTTAAGCTGTGCCCAGCGTTGGCTCTAACCAGCTTTCCTCCCTTGCCTTGTATCTAGACGGGCATATGTATTACCCAGGCCACCATCACTATCTGTACCATGGTATGTATGGACACCAGCAGTTGGTTTTGTTTTCATTGCTAGGCTAAGGGAAGTACTGTGGCAGAATGTGGGCCACTCATTCTAGGGCATGGGCGTTTTTGTTTTGTCTTTCTTCTTCTCTTCCTAACACCAACATGAGGAGAATGGTAGTCCTGCTGCTTTCAATAGTCAAGTATTGCAGTGGTTCTCAAACCCTAGGATTTCATTTAGCATCACAACCATTATTTGTATTTTATGAAATTTCAATGACACACATATTGTGTTGTAACAAAAGTTTGGCTGGAGAAAACCATCCTTAGGGTTCAAACCACTGCTTTACTTTTTAGTTTTGGTAACAATGACAAAGTTTTTTTTTTCTTCTACTTGTGATGTAGTCTATTCAAATACATTGACTTGTTGTGTTACAAATACTTGCAATATTAAAGCTTTTCCCTGATAAATAGCTTTACATTAAATCTTTGTCCTGACTAAGAGCCACAATATGTAACATGTCCCTAAAAGATAGCCTTTAAATTAAATATCTGCTTCCCCATCTTTAATTAAGTAGTATATATAAAGAAGCTGTGCCCTGACATATAACCTGTTTTTGAATATTGGAAAAGTTTAATCCCAAGTTTCAAACATCTTTTTAAATTCAACTTTCAAATTGTCTAATCCTTATGAATTACATTGTTACTGATAGCTTTGTCATTGTTATATATATCCTATCAACATATGCTCATACCTACATGTATATTACTATCACTGCATAATCAACTGGTGATGGTGCTAATGTAATGGGGATCATTTCATGCCTTTAGTCAGTCAGGACCTGTGGCTGAGATGATCAATTGTAACTCACATGAAGATAGTTTTTAAGCTATTTAATCCTATCTGCTTTTAAGTCTGTACAAAGATCTGGGTTGTTTTTTTTTTAGTATGTATGTCTCTTTCTGTGGGAACTATAAATTTTTTACATATCATTGGAATGAGTTGTTAGTGGCCACAGTCTGGCTAAATACTATTGGTAGTTTAACAGGAATGTTTAGCTGTGCTACTGAATAATTTGCAAAAGAATCTAATAATGGCAGAAGTTTTTCTTGTAATCATGGGAATAGATTTGACCTTGGTTTTAAAGTGGTTTTCAAACCTCTTTCTTTTCTTCTCCAATAACTAAATGCATTTTTTTTCTCAGAACTTTTTAAAAATTCTTTTGTTTTTCTAATAATGGGAAATAACTGAGCCAACATTTGTTTGGCACTTTAACTAATATATATATATTTTTTATTGTATTTTTTATTGTTACAACATATATATAAAATCTAAACATTTTTCAACATTTACAAGTTTATATTTCTTTTCCTTTACCTAATAGAAGCATGTTTATTATTTATTTTAAGCACTGACCTGTTACTTTAATAAAATTGTAGTTTTTGCAAACTTACGTAAATATGTATCAAAAAATCTTATCACAGTTATTATTCGTAAGTTCCTTATTGATTGTTGTGTTACTTCGCTCTAAATTGTATTTCAAATTTTTGAGACCTCAATTGGATGTTAGCCTTGTGGTTGTATAAATAGATCCCTCACATAATGGTCGGTAGTTTAGCAAAATTAGTTGCAGTAAGTGGTTCTAATGAAAAACAACTTCATTGCTGTTATAAAGTTTTAGAGTTGCAGTAAGGGGTTCTAATGAAAAACAACTTCATTGCTGTTATAAAGTTTTAGAGTTGCAGTAAGGGGTTCTAATGAAAAACAACTTCATTGCTGTTATAAAGTTTTAGAGTTGCAGTAAGGGGTTCTAATGAAAAACAACTTCATTGCTGTTATAAAGTTTTAGAGTTGCAGTAAGGGGTTCTAATGAAAAACAACTTCATTGCTGTTATAAAGTTTTAGAGTTGCAGTAAGTGGTTCTAATGAAAAACAACTTCATTGCTGTTATAAAGTTTTAGAGTTGCAGTAAGGGGTTCTAATGAAAAACAACTTCATTGCTGTTATAAAGTTTTAGAGTTGCAGTAAGGGGTTCTAATGAAAAACAACTTCATTGCTGTTATAAAGTTTTAGAGTTGCAGTAAGGGGTTCTAATGAAAAACAACTTCATTGCTGTTATAAAGTTTTAGAGTTGCACATTTTGTACTCCTACAATTCAGTTTTCTTTTTTTTTTTTTTTTTTTTTTTAACAAAACTAAAGAGAACAGTGTACTTGTAAACTTTGGACAATGGGAAGGAATATCCAAGTATTACAAATAGTGCTTCAGTTTTTGTGATGCTCAACAGGACATTCTACTTATTTTAAACTTAACTGCAAATACTTCAGATTAAATATAATAGTAAATAGTAAAAATGAATCATTATTAGTAGTCATTAGAAGTAAGGTTCCTTAAGAAAGACTAAGTAAGTATATGTCACATTTTTCTAACCTTAAGGTCTTTAAAGCAGGTGAAGTATTTGACACCATTTCCAGCCCTAAGTTCAAACTACCTTTACTTTCCTCAACTGGTCCAAATGAGAAAAAGATTAACTGATCAGTAACCTTTAACCCTTCTTGTTTTTTTTTTTAAAGCTAGTCTATCAAAGTTAACTTGCATTAGAATCTAGGTTCTTTATCATCTATGCATCCTAGAATATGATTCTATTTCTCTCACATCAGCACACAGAGCTAAGCTGCAACAGCAACAGTTACAACGTATGCAGATGCAGCAGCAGCAACAACAGCAGATGACCAACCCACAACTTAGACACCTGTTGATCAATGTAAGTTAAATGAAACCCAGTAGAAGGAAATGTTAGGGAAAAAGTCATGGAAAAAAAACTTTTATATCTGAAAGTTGGACTATGACACATACCCCACATAACTTTATCGGCAACAGAAAGCACAGCTCAGAAAAAAAAAGGGGGGGGGGAGAACAAGTAATCTTTCTCTTTATACATTCTATATATGACTACATTTATGTGTGTATTCTTTATGGTGTCATTAAAATAGTTGCATGTTTTTTTCTGTTGCTTTGTTTTTTATTTTGCCGCTTCATATTGCCCTTCATTTCCTAACCATGGCCACCGCTTCACATATATTTCATGGAGTCAGCAGGTCTTTCAATCAATGTAGTCAAAATTACTGCATCAGATAACTGTCATTAATGAAACTGTTGCTCTCAAACTACTCAAGATGGCTGTAAGCTTTGTTTGCCAACATTGGGATAACTATGGCGATGTCCTGTCCGTTGTTCTTAATCAAGGAAGCACATCCATACACTTGACAATATGCTGCCTACATAAATAATTCCTTTTGTACAGAAAGCATTAGAGTAGGTATGCAATATCACACTGATGCAAGTTCATTCAACGCTCAAAGACTCAAGGCAAGTACCAAGGTAAACTTCGACTGCATCAGAGACCTGCTAATCCCAGATGACTTTGCCTTTAACGCCTCAAACGAAGAAGACCTTTAAAACAGCCTGTCCCTCTTCACCAACGCCTGCATAAATTTTGGCCTCACCATAAATGTAAAAAGACAGAAGTGCTGCACCAACATCCTCCAAATAAATCTGTCACAGAACCAGACATTCTTATAGATGGCTAAAAATTAGCAAACATCAAAAAGTTTGTCTATCTGGGAAGCACTATATCAGTAAACGCCAAGCTAGATGATGAGGTATACTTACGTCTTGCACGTGCCAGTGCTGCTTTTGGCAGACTTCAAGGACATGTGTGGCAACGGAGAGGACTCAGTATATCTACAAAACTGAAAGTCTACAGTGCTGTAGTTCTCCCATCACTCTTTTATGCATCAGAGTCCTGGACCCTATATTCCTGCCACATCAAAAAGCTAAACTTCTTCCACCTACACTGGAGTATCCATAAGGTGCGTTGATCCGACCACATACCAGACACAGAAATTTTAGAGCTGTCCAACATGAACAGTATCAATGCAACAGTGAAAAGGTCCCAACATCAATGGGCGGGACATGTAATCCGCATGCCAGACAATCACCTTCCCAAACGACTCCTGTACTGGGAGTTGTGTGCAATACAAGTGCTACAAAGACACTCTCAAGAGCTCCTTCAAGAAATGCGATATCCACTTTCACAGCTGGGAAGCATTAGCTCTTGATCGCTCCTCATGTCGGGAAGCTGTGAGTCTCGGAGTCTCGAGATTTGAAATGACAAAAGTGGCCAGGGTGAAAGAGCGCTGTACCAACAAAAAGCTGAGAGAAGAAGCAGGTCTGTCTGCAACTAACCAAACCTACCCATGTAAAGTATGCGGTTGGCTTTTTAAATCGAGGATTGACTTTACAGTCATCTTCGAGTCCATAGGAAATGAGAAATATGCTTATTTTTGATCACAAAGGAAGAGCTATATATATATATACATGAATAATTCTGGCAAATTGCGGCGTATGCTACGCTGCGGGTTGACTAGTGTCTTGTTATTTATGTTTTTGTTGGCTCTTGCTGCTGTTTTGTTTTCTACTTGCTTTTTTTTTTTTTTTCAGACCCAACAACAGCAGCAGCTGCGCCAGCAACAGCAGCAGCAGCAGCTCATGTTGCAACAGCAGCAGCAGCAGCAAATGAGAGGAGGCAACCCACAGGCCCAACAAGGTTTGGTGATGGGTCAACAAGGCATGCAGGGGGGAGGGATGGGACAGATGGCTCCTCAGTCTGGACAGAACTTCATGGATGATTTTAGTAGTATAGGGGAAATCATGTAAGTTTAGATGAGTCCAAAAATGGAGGAATCAAATGAGTATATGTGGGGGAGGGGGAGATAGGTTAAAAGAGATGTGAAAGTGAGAAAAAGTTTTTCTTTGTTTTAATTACAGTCTTTGTGTTTGCATTTTTTTTTATGTTGACAGTAGTGTACATTTTGAATGGCTTAAGTTGAAATAAGAAAGATAAACTGTTCTATTTATATACAATATCTTTCTAATATTTATTAGCTACATTCAAAATGTCTTACAATGCTCATGAATTCAACCAGCATATATTGAAATGAACATTTGTTCTCTTTTAATATCAAAAGTTGTATTTGTTTTGTCTAAATAACAAAACACAAAATACATGTTTATTTTTGTGCAATTAACTGGCTCTATATTTAAGTTCTGCAGGCATAAACAAAACAAAAAAATTATTGGTCTTCATTATTTTTTGGTCACTTATACAGCTAGTAGCTTTCAATGTAAACAGTTGTTTTTTTTTACACGTTTCAGAAAATTGTTGATTTTTTTCTTTTCATATTAGTTATGTTTTTTTACTGTGTAAATAGTTTTAAAACAAAATTAGGCCAATAGGATCACTGCAGTTTTCTATCTAAAGCAATTGTTCTATTTATATCCTGAAAAATCCTTTAGCTTTTCTTTTTTTTTATGAAACAAAATATTTTCACAATGTCTTTGTAAGATTTGTTGACAATTTTTTTGGACTTAGCAATGTATTAGGAATGGCAAGTTAAAACTTTGGTTCACAAGATTTCCCTTTATTTTGTTGTTAACTTTGCAGCCTAAAGATGACTGAAGTTCAGTGAGTAAACATATAGAGTTGAGCGTGTGCCCTCTCTTCTACAATGTTTGTAGTTTAGGTTACTCTATAATTATATTGTTTGTTTTGTTGGTTTTGACCAGCAGTGGATTAGGACGCAAAGATTAGTGAAACCAAATATTTTGAAGTTGTTATCTGTGTGATAATTTCTGATGAGGTTTTGTTAGCTAATTTGTATTTGTAAAAGGAGTTTATATTATTTGTTGTATACAACTCTGTTGATCTGATGTAGTAGTCTCTTTTGTTGAAATGGGAGAAGTGTTCTTGTTTAACTTTCAGCTCAAACAGTCCTAGACCAGGCTTTGTTGACCTCTCTTTAAGGAAATTATGAAGCTGTAAAAGTGACTTATCTTATTCAGGCAATCTAGTTGCAATGAAAAGATGTGGGTCTGGGATTCCTGGGTCTGAAGTCTACTTTTATACTCTCTACTTCCTTCAGCCCTCTACGGGCAGGTCTCTGTTTCAGGCAAAAGTTGTATGATCATTATGCTTGATCATTTGACTGTGATGCACTAAGCACTATCATTGTAATCTAAAAGAATGGTTTGGTCCCATTAATAATCTAGTAACGCACCTTTCATTTTAGCTACAAAGCTTCTAGCAACTCACTCTGTCTGTCTGGTACAAATTGTGTTCACATTATTTCACCAACTTCCCATTCTCAGATCAAGTGGAAACTTTGCACATTTTTTCATTGTTCTTAACAAAACAGGAATCAATTTTTAAAAATTACAAATTAATTAGTGGTTATTAATTAATTCTGTTTGATATAGAAAATGGGAAATAAATTTTACAGTATTAATGTCTTTAACTGCAAATGTGCAGTTCTTTCCCGTATGTAAGTGGTTTTTTTTTTTTTGGTAAGTACTTTTTTTTTTATCTTGCTTTTTCTCTTGTGCCCATTTGTTAGCTGAAGAGCCACATGATTTAATTCCCGCTTCTTTTCCTCAGATTAAGTGTGGGTACTGTCACTGCCCTTACTCTGTCTCTGTATTTGCTATTAGCGTTAAACATTATTTCCAGCAACATTGGTCTATTACTGTATGTGTTCGTTGTGCTTATGTTATGGTAAGGGTTAAGTTTGTCTATCATCTGCCTGTGAAACACTTTCATGGGCTTTATTGGATCTGATATGGAATGTGTCATTGGGTGTAAACAGTAGAACTATTGTATTTGAAAGTTGTCCTTCTGAAGTGGACTGGGGGAGTAGAACAAAACCTGAGGATTTGTTGAGTGGATGGAGATTGAATTGTGTTGATTGACTTTTATGAGAAAGGAACCACACTAACTTGGGCTATGTAGTCATGTTGGGGTCACTATTCTCTGTAAATAGCTAGCACTACCTGTGTATACATATATATATATTCTCCCCATCGGTTATTTTTTGTTTTATCTGATGTGAATCAACTTAAAGTTGGCTAGTGAAAAATGTGAGTTGTATTAAGTCATACAGAGCTTGTCACAAACACAAACAAATAAACAAAAATAGTGAATCAATAAACTTGTGTTTTTATTTCATGTCCCACAAGTCTCTCTCTTTCTAAACCTTTCTCTCTCTTTCTTTCACTTTCTGTTACAATCTCTCTGTATAGAACATTCTAGCTAACTTTATTTCATGTATTAATTCTACCCAAGTCTCTAAACATCTCTCTTTCACTCTCTCTGTATAGAACAGTCTGGCAAATTTTGTTGATTTTAAAGACAAGACATAACAAAATTTTGTAGACATGACTAAATCTCTCTCTCTCTCTCATACTTTCTTTTTTTTTTTTTTTTTTACTGTGAGTCTAGTCAACTAATTACAGTGAACACATAAATATAATTAAACTATAAATTTGACATTAAAAAATATAATTACAACATAATTATTGATAAACATTGACATTTTTTCTCTCAGGGTATCAGTTCAACTTTTTTTGTTTTTAGTTTGGCCAGTAACATTTTTGGCAAGTAAATGGATGTCTTTGTTGTCATATAGTTCAGTGGCACTTTCTGCAGGCTTAACTACATTGTTTAGCATCGCCTTGGCAACAGTGTCAGTTGGGACAGACAAAAGGGTTGGAAAGCAACTGGTGATTGGCTTCAGAAATATCATGGCTGCTTTCTCCATGGGTCTCCTTTGTTGGCGATCACACAGTAGCAGTCTGGGAACAAAGAAATGCTATCTTTAAAACATGCTAAAATGAATGTGTCCAGGGAATATTGGCTTCTTATTTTGACTTAAGTCATGGAGTAGACTAACTCATCAACTACTTCATTATGCATGTATTCAGGTGGAGTTAAGCTGAGGATAGAGAGTTCAGATCTCTCAAAATTTGGGGCAGATTTTTTGTGGTTTTAAATACTACTAGTAGTAAATAAAAAGTAAAGGTTCCCCCTTTGAGACCTTTCAATCTATGAGGGGGAGGAGATAATGTAAAGGTAATTTATTATTAGTATTCAATAAAATATTGTGTTGGAATTTTCTAATTTCCTGCAAGTAAAGATCTTAATTGGCATACATTTTACATGCCAGGTTTTTGAAAAGGACTTGTCATTTCCAAATCTGTGTCATTTTTTTGTTTGCTGGTACAAGCTAGTATAACAAAAAAAAGCTATTTACCCTGGCCTGTAGATAGAAAGTCTGTCAAAGTTCATGTGACGCAAGGCTTCTTCAACTTCACCCTGTCAAGATGAAAAAGTGACTTTGTATTGAGATAGTAAAGATAAACTTTTGAATATCTCTTCCAGCTTTAAATTACTTTGTTAGCATCCCACATTAATAATAATTTGTTTTTATCAATCATGAAAAACATGGCAAAGTAAATTAAAAGTAATAAATAACAAAGATAAAGAGAAAAAAAAATTGTGCGCAAACGAATGATTCAGGCTTTATTATATGCTTTTCTTTTATTTATTATTTGGAACTGGAAGATTTAGCCCACTCCTCCTTCAACACGAGGCTTTCCAAATTATGTACAATTGAACTTGAGGCTAATGTCCCTAAAAGAACTGTGAAGAGTGCTGCTGAGTAACAGACAAACTAGGCATACATAATTCGTTTCAAAAGAAGCCCTAACAACCCAGTAACAAAAATGTTCTTTTGAGTGCCTCTTAGCAGGGCTTGTGTTAGTACATTAAGTAATTACCTTTGTTTTTTTATATAGAATACAGCTATCTTTGTCTGCTCCAACACTGGATACTAGGGAGAAATGTTGACATCCTTGTAGTTTGGCCACTTCTGCTGCACCCAGTACATAGTCTTTGTCTACTTTGATGAAACCTGCCTGATGAGAGCAAGTCTATCATCTCATCTTTGAAGGATACATGTCAATGGATGGAGTGTTACAGTTGGGCATGATCTTATAGGCCTACTGTATGAAGGTTTTCTTTAATGAGACTATATCATACAATGCTTCCCTACTACTGCCAAACATTTACTACCAAGAACCTTTCAAAATAGTTGTAGGACAAGATGGATGCACACAGTTCTACTTATAGGGCCCTTTTCTCTAGTTTTTGAATAGTTTTCTTTGCAAGCAATATAACATTTGGCATCTCTCTTTCCTGCACATATAGAATATTAGGCATCTTTTATTGATATTGAAATTGTGGTTTGTCAACTCCCTGGTCTTAACTGACAGTACTTATGGGGATACATCAGTGCAATATATGCAATCTTCATACCTAGTTCTTATATCTAAATGTCCAACTAATAACGCCAATTTAGCCGAGCCGCACATAATTAGAATCTACGTGCTAATCAAAATTGCCTGTTACCAAATAAAAAGATGCCAACCTTGCCAGCTTGTCCTCGTGTTGTACCCAGGCAGCAGAAGCCCGTATCAATCCCAGCAAAGATCTCTTGGTGCTCTGTCAGTCTGTCAAAGTCAACAACTGCCTGCTCCTATAGTAGAAAGTTTTATAGAGAGATCATAGAATCAAAATTAAACATACATCAGATCTTTCTTGGCCTAATTTGTACAATGACAATAGAAAAATACAATTTCCTTCAAATAGTAAGACTTACAAATTCTGGACCAACATTCAATGGAACCTGGCGACGTCCAATTAGCACAACACGTTTGAATATCTTGTATTTATTCAGTTCCTCGACCAACATCTTTCCAACCTCTCCAGTGTAACCCAACACAAAGGCTTGACGACCCAGAGTTTTAAATCTTTCCATTCTGCTGTCTGTATCACTGGCATCAGCCATGCTGAAGACAACATAATTCAGTGTTAAGTTCGATCAGAGTCTACGGTCTGATTCAACATGTAGATCTAATACATTGATAAGCATAACATAGAAAACAGTATTTCAGTTGTTAGAATTTTTATTATAATAAATTATATAGAGATTTATCACATGTATACTCCTACATAGGCCTGAGCAAATAGTTTAAGGAAACTCAGAATTGTGCATGGTTACGAAGACGCAGCACTGTGATTATTATCTATTCTACTTGTACCTGTATCCAACTGGTTTTGCATGGACATTTATATAACTGGAAATGGCAGTTTTTTGTAAGGAGTGTCCGTTTTGTTTATTACTGGCTATGTCCATAGCCTCAGAGACAGAGCTGACCACCGCATTCGTTTTTGTAGAAAAGGAGGAAATAATGAGATACTAAAATATAGTTTAGAAAACAATAAATCAGCTATTTAGTTGTTCAGAAATTAGTGTCATGCGTTCATCAACACATAGCCTATGATTCTTATAAAGACATTTGTCCTAAAATTGTTTTTGTATAGCCGCTTAAAAAATAAAATGGCTCACATTTTTATTACAAGAGAATCAATTCAAAGTTATTTTTGCTTTCTCGGCTCAGTCCTGCGAGGTACTACGTCTGTCCCTGAAACCAGTGGAACTGTCGCAAATAAATCCCCCGAAATGTTCAACAAGTGAGCAATAAATCCCCCGAAATGTTCAACAAGTGAGCAATAAATCACCCGAAATGTTCAACAAGTGAGCAATAAATCACCCGAAATGTTCAACAATAAACTCAAGATGAACGAAGAAAAGACTTTCAAATCAGCACTGGAACAAATATTACAAAGAGGAAAGTCTAGTATACTTCCATATTTTGAAGTCAGCTCTGCTGGAATTTTTTTTTTTTTGTGTCCCGCTGTCTCATCTCTCCCTTTGACTTTTGTTGTTGGGGTGCTGTGTCAGTTTGCGTAACCAAATCCCTCCACTTTTCCCGGATATCAATTGAGAGGCTGGTTCATTCAATAGGTTGTACTAGCTATGTTATTTACCCGGCTTTGCTCGGGTGTTTTCGTTGTTTTTTTTTTATATAATAAAAGGCATCTGTACAGTTATAATAGTTAAAATCATTTCAAGATGCCTCATTGACCTAAATATAGCAAATTCTTATGTTGTAGGGGCAACTTTACATATCCTAAGCTCACTGCTTTTATCTAAGGAACGTTCATGTCAAATTTCTGTCAAACTGATCGAACGTTTTTGTTTTTTTTGTGATTTTTCTATAAAGGACATACATACATATATACATTCTACTTTGTATAGTAGATAGCCAGATTTTCTTTGGACGACCCTTTTTTAAATCGTGCTTCCTCCACTGTACCTTAAAGGATGACTGTTGACAATGAGCCATATCTTACAGTATGACCGAACCAGCTCAGCTTTATTTTCTTCACACTATTGAGAGGTTCCTCCAGCCACAGTGTTGACTTGCAAAAGTGCAACTCGTTTGTCCTCTTTTCCTTGTATCTGATACACAGCATTTTTCTTCTTTCAGCCTCATGTCCAGTGTCCAACTTTCACAACCATATAGGAGTAGAGAGAGACCACTATCAAGAATACAATTTTAGTTTTACTTGGAAGCTGGCGTTACTCTTGCAGATTTCCCAGTTAGCTCATCACGGTGGATGCCAAGCTTATACGTTTTTTTAACCCTTGTATTGATCCCCCGATTCTTGTTAAGTTTGACCCTAGGTATTTAAACGTGTCAACTTCTAGTGTTGGCCATTCAACTTTATGCAACATCTCCTACTATCTCCACCACCAACTAGTAGTTTGCTTTTTTTTTAGCCCTGATTCCCATGCCAACTACTCCGGCTGCAAAATCTGGTTTTGAAGTAAGATCTTGTACCTGGTCTGCATTTTCTCCAATGAGGTCTATATCATCTGCAAACTCTGAGATTGGAAATAGGCTGACCGTTTATTTTTCAGCTAGGAAAAATCCCTCTAGAGTTTCCATCATAATATCCTTTAGAAATGTGTTGATAGAGCTGGACTGAGAATGCATATTTACACAGATCGAATACCTACAAGAAAAACATTAAGACGTTTTAGGCCCTGAGCTAGTTTTCACTCTGAGCTGTTTTCTATAGGCCTACTTTCTAAAAGCGATTTTACCAACAATGTGTTGAACTAACTTGAACTGTTGATGCCACTGAGTCATTTTAGTGTAACGAATGTAAGGGTGGTAACTCAACGAGGGATCAAGGCTTAAGAAGAATTCTGTTTATTCCATGTGATTAGAGCTATGGGATATGGCAATAAACATAAATGTCTTTGATTGTCAGTTCACTGGCGTCTTTATCTTCTTGTTCCTAAAGGATTCACTATCTCGTCACTAACACATTCCAAACTTCTGGTTGTCGCAAGAATCCCTTCATAAACGAACAAGAGTGTTTTCCATTCGCAGAAATGACCTTTCCATGGTTTCCCAGATAACCAGACAACCCACACTGAGAGCCTATGCTGCTTCTCACCTGACGGCATGTCCAATGGCGCTGATCCCTTCTACATCTCTAGTGAATCCAACATTTCTGTTTCTCCATTCACTTGGGCCGGAATCCACCGTCTTTCCTTGCTCGTCTCAATATCTGTCCATCACTAGTGTTGAACATGTCGACGCAATATGTAGGCCTACATTCCCAAAGGGGAATAGCCGCTATTATTTTTGGGTGGTCTGATTCTCCGTCCGTCCTGCTTAGATCACAGAAACTAAAAAGATAGTGAAAATCCGACAAAGTTTTGATGCAATGGCTAGCTGTTGTTTTGTGTTTTTGGTTGTTTTTTTTTTTTAAGCGAGTCAATTAATTTTTTTTTTTAATTTTAAGTAATTTTGCAGGCAGTTTTTCTTTTCATAAAAATACACATTATATAGCTATTCATTATCAATAGTAAAATACGCAATCAGACTTTATTACTAAAGGAAGTCATTTAAGTCATTTTTCTATATATTTTATAAATATTTTCTTTAAAAAAAATGTTTGTATTACTAAATTAAGTGTGGAGTTAAAGCGCTTGGCTTCAGAACCGGAGGGTCCCGGGTTCGAATCCTAGTGACGACTGGGATTTTTTCAATTTCTGGATTTTAAGGGCGCCTTTGAGTCTACCCAGCTCTAATGGTTACCAGACATTAGTTGGGTAAAGGTAAAGGCGGTTCGTCGTTGTGCTGGCCACATGGCACCCTCGTGAACAGCGGGCAATAGAAACAGATGACCTTTACATCATCTGCCATAGGCTATAGATTGTAAAGTCTGACATGGAAACGTTTTTGTTCTTTTAAGTATGTTTTGTTAGTAGGCCTATAGCTAGGCTACTTAGCCTATATTTTGAATAAAATGTTTACTTTTGCTTTATATGTGAAAGAATGTATTTATTATGTATATAAGGCGAATATAATTTAAAACAACATTTTAAAAGCACTGTTTTATTTATTTTATGCACTTGCTGTGCACAATACCACAAATGGAAACAACAACTTAAAGATTTAACCAAAGGGAAAAGTTTATTTCTGTCTTCTTATTGTAGTGTTGGAGATAATAAAAAGGTTGTGGGTGTTGAGAGTTGTTAAGTTCATAGTTTCTGATATTCTTGATGAAAATAAATTGGAAGCTGCCTGAGTGGACCACTTCCACACAAACTATCTTTGAAACCTTGCTTTTTTATAAAGCAGATACAAATGTGTTTGTACTTAAATAGCCTTTGTAATTTCTATTTAGCCTATTAGTAAAAGTAGCCTAAAGTACACATTCAACAGCCACCACACTACTTTGACGTCTCGCTAAATTCAAAATTAATGTTATTTAATTCTAAAATTTGATTCTATTAGCTTTCAAGTTAGTTTGTAACTTGTATGTAGTTTATGGCCTATTTACCTATTACGTTCTGCGTGAGAATAAGTAAGAAAGAAGTAAATAGTTTGAAAGGAAATGGCTAGATTTATCTGCTGTCTTTTTAGACAAAATTGTAGGTCTAGTAGCCTATAAGTTATATCTGAGTGTAAGTTGGTTGAATGTTTGTTTCCTATAGCGGTAGAGTCTAGATAGGCCTACTGGATGGTGCCAACTGTTTTTACTTCTAAACTAGGCCGCACACTGGTTATTCCCCCTGTCATACAATAAATCATTGCAATAAATGAAGACTTGAATGTACACATATTGAAATGAAAGTGATGTTTGGATTTCTTTGGTTACCGTAAAGCAACAGCGACAGGGGGGGGGGGGAGCAACTAGACTATAGGTCAATGAGTCTCTGACTTCCACTACAGAATATCTTGCTATTGGTTCTCTATCAGAGATTAGTGTGACCTACATTTAAAAAAATCCAGGTCAAAGTCTACATTGGTTCACAAAACCACACATTTTCTATATAATTATGTCATATAATGATACATCACACGTCCTACCTTTAGATTAGTTTGTTAGTTAATAAATAAGTGAAAGAAAGTGAATTACAATTGACGTCCCAACACTTGCGGAGAATCGTTACCATACAGATCTAGATCTGGAACTTTCCTCTTGATTAAAAGCTCGGGTTTGTCCTATAAGTAAGATCTAGATCTAGTCAGGGTAGACTACCCGTGAAAACTGGCGTTTTGCTGTGTCATGTTTGTCGATAGCTTTAACGTCGAGATTAGCCCATGGTTCATTGATTCTATCCACCTAGAGACGTCAATTAACTTGTTGATGTTCACCTCGTTACATGGGCGGGCGGGGAGAGAAAGAGCATTGACTGAAAAATAATTTTTTTTTTTTTATGTTGATATCTATGGGCCAATAAATATGCAAAAATAATAGGATAAAAAAAAAGGCTTTCTCTCACACATATAGGTCTATATATGGCTACTGGGTAGGCACTCAACGTAAAGGCAGGCAACTCAACACAGTTAAACAGGCAATAAAGACGGGTGTTTATTCACTAGGACAAACACATAACATCCTTCAGCTTCCTCAGAGTCTTGCTACTAATTTACCAGTCCTTTAGACAGCAACCCGAATGTGGACCAACGACAGCCTTCCCCGCTTCGCTCCAGGTCCCTTCTACAACCTTCAGGCAGCACAAAAGTTGGCTTCTTAGTTTCCAAACATTCAGACTCTTCACAATCCCGGATACACTGTTAATCTCTCTCTCCTAGTGTCCTCCTGTTTTTTGTTCATTAGTGCGCTTGTGCGCACCTCAAGCACTGGTGCAAGGCAGGCTTACAACAATATGTATATATAATATATATATATATATATATATATTTATTAGGCCTAGATGTGCTGTATTTGAAAGAAAATTTGTTGGAGTAGCAACGCCCATTTTTATTTTACTCGCTGACGATGTTGCGTCCATCAATTGCTTGTGCACTATGAATAGGACAAGTAAGTAGATCCCGGCAGATAATGGCTTTGTTTGTGTCATATGTGGCAAAATATGTAGTTCACAATTAGCCTATCTAGACTCGTGAAATGCAGAACTCTTCCTTTATATTCGGACTTAAAATACAATATGGCTATCTGACACGGGAGGACAAAAAGGAAAATAAATCCGCTCAAAGGAAGACAAAAAAGGAAACGAAGCCTTATATAGGTAGACCAAAAAAAAAAAAAAAAAAAGCTTTCAACGGCTAGTTTCTCAGTCTATTTGATCCGTACAGCTAAGGCTATATTACTGCTAGACTATAAATCTGTATAGCATAATGTTTCTCAAATGAAGATATTTCTTGCAGTAGTTCATCACTGGCGCATACTTTTGGAACTCTTAAGCTCAGTTTCTTCACATTGCAGTAGTGAGTAGAATTAGAATGATTGCCTGATTAATGAACATCATGCTCATCTCATCTCTGCACATTTACTTCTAAATCACGGCGCCAATGTAAGCCTATTCTTTGGGGTTCCAGGTGAGGGCTTGTCTTGTAATGTTGGATGCAGGCTTGCAAAGGGTGGGGCCTATCCATCTCCAGCCTCAGAATATCTACTTCTATGGGCCGCTGCTTTCTTCAGAGCAGGGCAGCGGATCATAAGAATTTTCCTGAGACAGGTATTGATAATTACCCGGATTTTTTTTTCAAGGCGGTGACAGAATTCTCAGGGTCTCTGCTCCATAAGGTAACAATAGTGTTGAAGAGCCTTATCTTGGTGGTGGTCCTTTTTCCCTGGATCCTCATGTGTTCTTCAGCTGATGAAAAGCTACTCGAGCTTTACCAATGCGAGTTCTGACATCTGCATCTGTTCCTCCACTGTTGCCTAAAATAATGCCAATATAAATGAAGCTTTCCACCTCTACTAGCGTCTCATCTTGAATTTAATGGATGTCTAGCTGGACGCCTTTTTCTTGAACATCAAGCTCTTTCCTTTGTATATTATGGTTATGTCATGTAATTTTTTCAGGCACTCTTTAGTGTCTCGGAAGTCTCCAGACGGTCTGTCTGTCCACGCTGTCAAACGCCTTCTCATAGTCTATAAAACTGACGAAGAGTCGGGAATTCCATTCCACTGACTGTTCCAGAATGATGCGTAGCGTCGCAATCTGATAATGGCATGATCTCTCTTATCGAAAATCGGTTTGTTTGGTCAAGGATATGTGGATCTACAGCATCTTTCATTCGGTTCAACAAGATGCGGTTAAACACATTTCCTGGAACGGACAGCAGCGTTATTCCTCAATAGTTGGAGCAGGAACTAAGGTCGCCTTTCTTGAGGAGTTTGATGAGGTAACCCTCCTTCCACTCTGGTGGGTAGAGTACCTACACGCTGGTCGTTCGTTGGGGCGTGGCATTGGATAATATCTAAGTTAATCCTCTTCTTTGAGTGGAGCGAAACTGTTATTAGCCGTGGTCCAAGCCTTCCCACCCTATAAGTGCTCTCCGAGTCAGCTAGGACAGCATCATTGGGGCTACTCCATAATTGTGATAAGTCTCCTGCTTATGTCCTGAGTCGGTCACTTCTGTCCGGAGCCAGTCCATCTTGACTCGCTGATTCCTAATGGTGAGGTTGAAGCTTTCATCTCTGCTGCCACTTGCGCTGACCGGACGTTCCATGCACTGATGGTGGTGATCCTGGTGGAGTCGATGGTCTTAGGCCTGTCCGCTTACAGACGCCTTGCTTTCACAGACATGCGTCATATTCAATGTATTTGTTAGTGACCTGCAAAGTAGCTAAAACCACTTTGCACACTAGCAGCTCTTTATCAGGGACTTTTTTTTTTTAAAAAGGGAAAACTACTACGAAGTTAACGTTTGTATTATAGATTCGTATTTTGTTATGTAGAGATAGTGCCTTAGAGCGCCAGATTGTTTGAAGAGTAGAGAAGGCAGACCTAGCTTTATTGATCCGAATTAGTATATCATCATCAGCTCCGCCGTCTTTATTAACTCTACTTCCCAGATAAGTGAAGTGGTCCGTATCAAGGATGTTCTCTCCCTGTAGCATGATTGGGTTCTCTTGTCTGTTGTTGATCCTCATAACTTCTGTTTTCTTTTTCTTGATTAGAAGTCCAGTCTTTTTCGCTACTTCCGAGAGTCTGGTGAGTTTGGTCTGAGCATTTTGTTGTGTATGGGAGAGGAGGCAGATGTCACCGGCGAAATCCAGGTCCTCTAAATGTTGTGTTAGTGTCCATTGTATGCCGCTTGTATTATCTAAGACTGTCTCATAACCCAATCAATCACCAGCAAAAATATCAAGGGCTAAAGCATACATCCCTGTCTTACTCCTGTTTTTACTTGAAAATGGTTGGTCAGCTTACCATTGTGTATTACTTGGCACGATGAGTCATCGTATAACTGATTGATAACTGATAGATTGTTCTTTGATAATATGTAGTGTAGCAATGTGGTCAGTGCATGATTTCTCCTTACGGAATCCAGCCTGTTCTGGTCTAAGTCTTTTGTCTAGGGGATCTTTTAGGCGTTCCAGTATTATCCTAGTTAAGACCTTGCTAAGGGTTGACAGTAACATGATTCTTCGCCAGTTGTTGCATTTAGTTAGGTCATCATTTTTGGGTAATTTAATTAGATAACCCAGTTTCTTGCATAGCAGTGGATGCAGCATTTCAGCTGATATTTTGGGGTCTGCTTTTAGTGCCTCTACTGGTAGGCCTATACCATCTGGGCCTGGTGTCTTTCCCTTTTTTGCATTCTTGATGGCCTTGATGATCTCCCCTTTAGTAGGAGGACCTGTGTTAACATCCATTTCTTCTGTTGCTGGGGGGTATGTCCGGAATCGATTCGGGAAGATGTCGGTTCAAAATTTCCTGGAAGTGTTCAGAAACTTGGAGAGTCACTAAAACAAAAATGGAAAAGCTCCAGACTTTTGTTAACAGATGCCTACGCCGGATATTAGGAATTAGGTGACCAGAAAAGATAACTACAATAGATTTGTGGGAGAGAACTAGAGAAAGGCTCATAGACCAAGACATCACAAAACGAAATGGAGCTGGATAGTACACACCCTGCGAAAACCAGCTACCAATGTTGCAAGGCAGGCACTTGACTGGAACCCACAAGGAAAGAGGAAAGTGGGCAGACCCAAGCAAACCTGGAAGAGGTCAGTCATCAGTGAAGCTGAGGGTACTGGAATGACATGGGAGCAGATGAAGAAAGCTGCTCAGAACCAAGTTCGGTGGAGAGGTGTGGTTATGGCCCTATGCTCCCCGGGGAGTAGACAGGATTCAATAAGTAAACTACTAGGAAGTTGATACTGTAACAAGGCCTCCCTCGTGCACCACAGAACATTAAGTAGACATTGCACCACACAAAGTAACATATATGCTGAACTACTCCTTGGAAAATGATGAGCACAATCTCATTTCCTTTAATCTTAAAAGACGGCTGTTAAGTTCCATCTTCACTTTCAAAAGTTCAAAAGCTGATTACATTAAAGCCATGAATAGTTTAGACTGATCCTATTATTCCACACAATGTACTGTAGCTGTTTCTTCAGTTGAACAGTATGAGTTTGATATCACTTTAAGGAAATGATTTTATATAAAAATACTGTATAAGTATATTTATTGTTCATCACACAAAATTTAAGGAAAATATCAATACGACATATAAAAAAAAAAACAATTTTATTTTTTATAGTAAAAAGAAAAAAAGTGTACATTTTAAAATTATGTTTAAAAAATTGATACATGAACATAAATATAGTTTCACACAGATACAGTTACTCATGACATTTCATAAAACAAAAAATCTGTTTAAAATAAAATGTTGTTTTTTATACAAATCTTACATTACATTTAAAATGTAAAAATGAACAGATTAGTAAATTACACAAACATTTGTATCACAATGTATAAATATAAATTGTCATTTCAACGCTTTTACATTACATTCATAGTCAATTTTACTGCATCATTTAATATCCATATTCAATTAGAAAAATAAATGTGCATATATGAACTGTGATAAAGTAGAGAACACTTTTAAATAGTGACCTAAGGGAAGTAAAAGTTTGGTTAATGTTTCAGAAATTCAACACACACAAATATTGCACATTTCACTGTCAAAAAAATAATAAAAAAAAAAAAAAGAACAAGTATAGTAAAAGGTCAAAGTGAGTGCTTCAATCACCTTTGACTCTGTTATCTAAATGGAAAAAAGCATAAACCAACCCAACACACACGCATAAGCCGTCAGCTAGAATGCGGGCTTGATTCCAAAACTGTACCCCCTTTTTTGACCAGAAATTAAAATCTGCATCCACCAACAATACTACACTCAAGATGGCTATGACAGCACAGAGCGACATATCTCGTAAAAAGTAACCAGAGAAGAAGCTCAGGGCACAGGCTGCCAGCATCACAGTCAGAACATATCTGCCCCAGTCACCACCAATAATGTGACTTAAGACAGCACTCTGGATCTGTGAATAAAATAGAAAATAGTATAATGTAAGTATTAAAGCTTTTAAAAAACTAAACCAATATGATTAATAATAAACTTTTTATAATATAAATTTGAAAGATTGTACATAATTTGTCCTCAGTTTTGAAAACAGTTTTTTGTTTACATGATATGATATTATAAATCTTTAAGTTGTCTTTTTTTAAATACTAGTAGTTTATTATTTACCTGTCAAGTTAATAAAAGTTAGTTGTGATGTACAATAACAATTTATTTAAAGAAATTACATTTCAAATTAAACAAAAAAATGAACTTCAAATTATTGTATATTTTATTATTACCTCTTTAATATTATTGATTAGAAAGGTGAAAGCAAAAAGGTAAAGTCCTGTTATAATTTCTGCAACTCTACGCAATGGAATTGACTTTTTCTTGTCTAGTATGTGAGCAAAGAGAAGGAAAACTCCAACACAGCCTATTTGCCGAGTGCACATAACAAGCTGAGAAAAGACAAATGTTATTTGTTGACTTTCATGTATAAATATGAAATATTAACTATTTGTTTGACACACTCTGTATATCTGTAAGTCTTTCGACTGACATTTTAAGTAGGTCTTCAATAGAAAGTATGGTGCATATGCAAAAGTTTTTGAGAAGTAGGGCTTACATGATATGGAGTTCCATTGACAGGTATTCACAATTTCGTATGTATTAATGAAGGCCTCATGTGACTTCTTAGAGCTACTGTTTTTTATTTTGGAAATGATTTTTTCAAGCAAATAGTTAAAAACCAAACATGATACACTAATGACGATAAGAAGTTTTATTTTCAACCACTTAATGGAACAATCAAACAAGTATGCAGAGCTTAATAGAGTCTGAATGTCTTATTAATAATAACAACTAGATTAGCACCAAGGTAAGCATGCGACCTAAAAATCTTCTTTTCTTGAAGCATAATGTTAAAAATTCAATGAAAATGGAAGTTACAATAATAATTTCATATTTTCTCATCTGCTATTTCTGGTTTTATAGGAAATTTCTGATTTGCCTTCCCCATGCTTATGACAATTCTATTTGTAATTTTTAAGTTGAGATAAAGTTGAACTAATTTTTAGTAAATGAGACACATTTTCTTTCTATAGTTTAGATAATTGAAGTTAAAAAACTAATTTCAATTCAATTTTTTAGTAGTCAACAGTGACTCAAACAATCAACAAAATTTTAGTAAATAATGAATAGCAGTTAATGGCTTCGCTCTTATTTTTTATCATATAAATGAATTTATAACATTTTTAATGCAGTACAAAGTATTGCATATATACTAACCCTAAGCCACTCTTTATAGTTCAACTTTTTATTATTGTAGAAGTTGTAAGCAAAGTACAACAGCTGACCACAGAAAACTAAGACAGCCTCCTTCTTTTTAATATTAGATGACATCAGCAGTGAACATCCAAGAAACCCCAACAGATTGGCATAAATTATCTTTGGATGTATAGGAGGTTCACTGAGGACAAAGTTAATTTTATTTTAGCTCAAGAACTCATTTAAGATGATTGTGTGCATTACTACTAATAACATTAAATATATATACAAAATATGAAAGAATGGAAAGTGAGTGACAAAGACAAAAATTGGAACAAGTCAAACATGCCCCCTTGGAGCCTCATCAGAGAAAGCTAACCACATTCTTCAAAACTGCATACTTAATCAAGAGGTCCAATTGAGATTATAAGGGCCTCAGAATACTACTTTAAAAGACAAACTGTATGGAGGTAATTTAAGTTTTCTTTACGTCTTCTGCACCTGTCTTCAATAATAACTTTCCTAAGGGTCTCAAATGTGTGTCCTGCAACCTTTGTGAGAGTTCTCCAACTGTCTCTTTCAGAGGCCATGAGTTGATCTTTACTTATGGGTGGCACCTCTGTTACGTTGTCCTCCATTAAGCTCGACAAAAAAGATTGCCTTTTGCATGTGGTCATCTCCCTTACGGTTAGGATACGAGATACCCAGCGCATCTTTTAAATGGTATGTAAAATGGTCAACAACACATTGATTTGTGGATCTGGATTCTTTAGTTCCCATTGAGGACTTCTGAAACATGGCCTACATTCCATTGTTTTATAGGTTGATGGACAGACCAAACAAGGCAGCAGCCTCAGCAAATTCATGGACGTCAAGTTAAAGCTCCTTTTCGGTGTGTGCAAGAAGGGCGCAATCGTCCGCATAGAGCAGCCTCATTTTATTTACCATTATTCCAAAGAATATTTCAATGAGAGTTGGTGCAAGCACAAATCCCTGCTTCACACCATTCTCTACAGAGAAGTAAGCTGATATGTCACCGTTGTATCTGATTTGACCCTTTAGAACCACATGCAGTTGCTTCAGAATCTTGGAGGGCATCCTGATTAGAGATAGAATCGTCCACAAGAAATCCTAACTTACTATGTCAAATGCTTTGGCGAGATCAATGAATACAGTGTACAAGTCCATGTTCTGCTCAATGGATGCATTTTCACTGCATTTCATGCAAGATAAAAATCATACTGTCTGATGTGGAAAGCACACATTAGGGTTTATTAAAAGAAATTTTCACAAATCAAACAGGAACATAAAACTTAAATGCTATTTAACCTTAACCCAATAATAGAATATATATAATATAATATATATATATATTATGCATCCTCTGTTAGGGACCCCTCAACTCAAAAAACTAGAATAGAGGCAAAATAGAGTTGTTAGATTTATAACAAATGAATTTTCACATTCTGAAAAGTTTACACCATCATTAGTATAATCACTCAAGTTGGAGATGCTTCAGAGCAGGAGAATAAAAAGTAAAGTAGCAAAAATACATAAAAAAACTTAACCATAATTTACAAATAATCAGAAACAAGACCTAATAAAATACTTAGATGAAGAGACAAATATATTATATCAGTATCAGTAATTGAGACACATTTCTTTGTTCCATATACGCTAGGACAAATTCGTACAAGGTAAGTGCTCCTTCTTCCCTAATGCTGTTAGAGCATGGAATGGATTGCCTAAATCAGCCAGGAAAAAGAATTAGTTGATTTCAAGTCACTGATTAACATACATGACAGGATTGACACATGAAATGTATAACTATGTAATGTAAAGTATGTATAATCATATATGTAGCTTATTGTAGATCTCTATATAATTAATATATATATTATTTTATCAATGCCTACAGGTACAAGACTTACTAGATGATAGATCTAATAACGACTAATACTTATACTGTTATTGTTATCTATATTGTCTAGATTTAAGATTACTCTAGATAGATTCTAAGATGATTCGTTAGATTGTTGTCTGGTCTTGTACAGATTAAGACACTAATTACTGTACTGTGTTAAAAGTTAATAAAATAAAAGTGTTGTTGTTTTTTTTACCTTTCCGACTTTGCACGTTCAGCAAAGAGCATGAGCAACGTAAGTGCATTTACCATTGGATATTTTTGTAGAATAAACTCCAGTGACTTACAGATGAATTTCGATGTTTTATTCATTTTTTTTCATCAAGCACAACTGAGGACAACTCGCAAAGTCAGTGATGATGATGAAGATCTAGATCTAGATTATAAATTTAATAACATAAGTTTCAATTTTAAAGAACATATGGTTATCGTGCATGATTTAGTCTTAGATCTAGATATATATTACATCTAGAGTCTAGATCTAAATCTATATAGATCTAGTATTATATATTGGTCTAGACATGGAACTATACTTACTAAAATGCCGAAATTATTGTATTGTTAGTGTTTGGTTTGGTCTAAAATAGATCTAAATTAATTTACAGTTGGCAAGACCTCAGCAGATTTTTTTTTCGCATTTTTCTTTCAGACTTATTTTTATCTAGTTTATGAGAAGACACTGTGATACAGAATCCTAGATTGCTAGATAATAATTTAGAAACACACTAACGTTCTCCAATCACTATGGCTAGTAGATCTAGAGAACGTTTATATGTAACAGTTGGAACCACGAAATTTGATTCGTTAATAAAAGAGGTCTTTCACTGACTTTCAGTCATGTCATGTTATTATAATAATATTTAAATTATTATAATATTAAATATTAGTCTATTTATTAGAATACAAGATCTAAACCTATCTACTATCTAACTATCTAGTCATTATTTAGATCTAAATTTTTGATCTATTTATAATTGAATAAATCTATCTAGATCTGATCAAATCTAAGAATATTATAATAAGTAGAGTCTATAGTCTATAGAATAGATCATTCTGATCATCATCACTTAGAACTAGATAGATTCTAAATATATCTAATAGACTCTAGATTTATTTATTAATATTAATAATATAAATTTAATTCTAGAAAAGTAGATCTATATTTTAAAATGCATCTACTAGATCTACTCTACTTTAGTATATGTATACTATTACAGTTTCTAGATCTACTATATGCTAGTTGACCCATGTCCATGTTAACATACGCCGCTATTTTGCAGGGCCGGCCATAGCCCACTGCAACCAATGCCACTGCAGTGGGCCCCGCACTTTCATAGGACCCGCGCTAATTCTGAGTGTAAATTATTAAATTAAAGCATTTTATAACTTATAACAGATTTCCAGCGGCCTCCTGATTTACCAGGAGCTCATCATGGAATTCTCCTGAAATTGCAAAATATACAAAAAAAGTCCTGGAAATCTCCTGAAATTATTAAAATCTTTTGAGAAATCATACAAATCTCCTGAAATATATAGACAAAAATTGTCATTTTGGGGTGTCATTCAATATGGAAAACGCCAATCCCACACGTGAAAATGGCATTATGCAATACCCGTAATTGTGGAATCTGATGAAGAAGCTACTCACGCCTCAAACTAATGAAGAACTACTTGAGGTTAACAATTCTTGATGTAGTAAAGAATGAATAAAATGCAAAGACAAATTTATTTTTAATACAAACTCTTAATTTTCACTTATTATCCATATCCCTATTCAAACCTGGTCCTGCGAAATCCGTTTCGCATAGGGCCCCACAATGGTTAATTCCGGCTCTGCTATTTAGTAACGATTGAATACAGAGTAGATTACTTGTTCTTCACCCCTCTTTTTTTTTCACCGCTAAAGTAATGTGGGGTAACTCTAGTCCGACTTGCAGAAATAAAAGAGTGATCTTTCCATGACTTCTTGGTCACAATGGTTAAGTCCAGCTCAGCTATTTAGTGATGGGTAAATACTACTTGTTCCCCCCCCCCCTTTTTTTTTTTTCGCCGCTAAAGTTACTTGGGGTAACTCTAGTCTGACTTGCAGAAATAAAAGAGTGATCTTTCATTTACTTATTCTTGTCCAAACTGTTGAGCCATGAAGAGAATTATATATATCTGTAATTATAAGATGTCATTTTATCTTATAATCTGTGTAGCAATCAAAATCTAAACCCTAACTCTAGTGAAATGTGTTTTTACAAATTCTGACACATTTTCTTCTATTTTTTTTTAAAGATTGCTTCTAGCCATATCTTGGCTGCTTTGAAAAAACTTGGGTTCTGTGAAGTGATACTGCAAATTGGTAGAGGTGACTATATACCAGAAGACATTGAATTAAGTGCTAATACACCTAAAGTATCATACTACCGCTTCAAGGACTCAACTGCTTCTGATATAGCACAAGCTGATCTTGTGATCTGTCATGCTGGAGCTGGAAGCATCATGGATGCTTTAGGTGCAGGAAAATCTGTACTAGTTGTGATAAATGAAGAACTCATGGGCAATCACCAAATTGAGTTGGCTGAAAAACTTGCCAAAGAAAGTTTCCTAAACTATTGCACTGTGAGCAGACTGCAGGAGTCATTAGAATCTATAGACATGTCCAAACTAAAACCTTTTCCACCAGGAGAGCCTCATAAATTTGTTGCATATTTAGATGCATTGTTAGGTTTTGTATAGTATTTAAATATCTATGCAAATAAATAAATTGCATGTTCATTAACAATTTTTGGTACTGGTCAATAGAATTTCATTTCTGTTTCATATTTAAGACAAGGTTCTAGTTTTATTTTTTGACGTTCCTATTAAGTGTTGCCCATGTGCAGATTTGTGTGGAGGTGTGTCTTTAACAGTTTTGTAGGTTGTTGTTTTTTTTGTTCATCTTCTTGTTTGAAGTAACATCAGTATTTTTTAAGATAAGAACAAAAGAAATATTGATAGTATCCATGGGTGTACACTTTCTTTTCATCACAGAACCTTATAAAATGGGACCAACTAAAAGTTAAGCATTTACAATGTACAGGAAAAAAAAAATCTAATTGATTTAATGCAAAGCATAACTATTAGGTAGCAGCAAATTAGTTTCTTGAGCATGTTTTCCATATGATCTACACATTCTAGTTAAAGAATTGTAGCTGTAAATTCGTGAGCAAAGCCTATGTATAGTGACAATATTTCAAAGTATTTGGTTAAATGTTTAAACAAAACTAGCCATGGGAGGTGAGATTTTTGTAAACTCTCATCAAGTAAGATGGTGAATAGGGGAATGCTCCATTGTTACATAAGATCTGAACGAAGTGGCCGTCTCCTTTCCACTAGGACTAAAACAGAAAGATTTAAAAACTCCTTTATCCCACTTTCGGTAAGAGTGTTACAAGATCTTCTGTCATCATCGAGAAGTACATAGAAGTCTAGTTCATAAAGCGCTGGTTGTGAGTGTGTATGCATTTTGTGTGTGAATGTTGTTCGTATTTGCATCTATATTGTTATTGTACAGTAGTTACGCCGAGGTTGTAAATTGTAGACAAACTGAATTTCCATTTGATTGGATCATTAAAAATTATCTTATCTTATGCTCCCTTGATAAGCTACAAGAAGTAGAGGGATAAACAAAAGTATCTTAGACCTAAAAGAGACATCTAGTTAAAGAGATTTGAGGACATCTAAATGGTTGTAAGTAGTTTTAAAAGCCCTTAAAATAAAAAGTTATAAAAAAGAAATTCGCTTATGAAACCCTCCCATAAGAAAGAAATTATTCAATCCAAACAAGAAAAACCTAGAAAATATATCGGTACTTTAAAAAAAAAAATGTTTATATGATGCACTATTTCATGCTTTTAGCTTTCTGAATACACTATGACCCTATAACTTATCTGGACAAGTTGGGAAAATGGGGAGGTATATGGGTGAATTTTACTGTAATTGTTTTTTAAAAGCATTTATAAAACAAAAAGGAGGAACAACCTGAATTTTAACTCATGACTTAAGCTGACATCCTAACCATTCTGCTAGTGAGGTGCTTATGAAAACAGAAGATTGTATAGTTAGTTAGTTTGTTTCAAACTTGCTTGAAAGTGGCAACCTATAAAAGGGACTAATTCACCACCTCAGTTAAGTTAATTTCTTTGCCTTGTTTGAGATATCAAACAAAATAATTACCAATAGTTAATTAACTAATTTTTTTTTTCTTGTGTTGTCATGTAAACGAAATAATCATGCAAAATTTCAGCTTGATCCGAGATTGGGTGTCGGATAAATAGTATGTACAAACTTTTTACCAGACAGAGTGAGTTGATATAAGCTTTATAAAAACACAACTCTAGAATCTCTTATCTTATTAAATGGTATGAGAGAAGTAGACTTAACACAAATATATAGGTCTTGATAACTGACAAGAATGGAAAAAAAGATGTATCAACACAAATACATAATTTAAAAGTTCACTAAAAATACATGAGGATCAATTAAAAAAATTACTAATGGCAACATTAGAAACATCCCGAAATGTGGAGTACTTCAGAATACCTAGAAATGACTAAGAAAAAACAAACTGAATGCTCAATGGAGCTCCAAATTAACAATCTCTTGTACTTACATTATGGTACTCAACATTGCATTGATTAGAAAGCCCAATGATGAAAGAAGAACAATTAGAAACATTTTAGCTGAATAAGGACAAATAGAACAAATAGCCTGCTTATGTATATGAGGAAAGCACTGCAGAGAAAAAACAAAGATGCTATCAGAAACATTCTAGATCTCTACTCTTTTTTCACTGTCACTGATACTTTTGACAAGAGATTAGACAATAGGTTAATTATTGTCTACTCCTAAACATTTAGTGACACTACAGCAATAGTTTACTCATTCTATTGTATGTCTAATATACATTTTATTTCCCTACCAACTTTGTCATAAATCATGTCCATTGGACATTTGGATAATGAAAATATTTGACTTGACTTAATTGCACAATTAACTAAAAAAAAAAAAAGATATTCGCTTCGTATTTATCTAATGTATGATTTCATACATGTTCCTGATCATATGATTATTATAAAAAGCTAATTGTGCTTGTTCTCTCCCCCCCCCCCCCTTTTTTTTTCAGACTTATGCCATCTTTAAGATCATGTGTTTCTTTGGCCAACGGTAACAAGCAACTGCCTTTACTTTGCCCAACTAAAGTCAGGTACCCATTAGAGTTGGGTGCCCTAAAAAAAACAGTATTCACTTGGTTTTGACCCCAGGTTCGGAAGCCAAGCGCTTGTTTAGTATTTTAAAAATCACAAGAGACAAATGTAAAATCTATTTTTAAAAATATTTATTAAAATTTCATATGTATGCCAATTATTTAAATTAAACCTATATAATTTGAATTGTGGAGTATAGTAAGTTACACAAAACAAATACAAAATCTTGTATAGTAAACACAAAATCTTTCAGGCTCCTTGACAATAAAATGGAAACCTACTTAATCCATGCACTCAACATGCACACTTTCTATGGCCAATATCACCTGGTCAAATTACTCTTATTTTTATTATTCAGACTTAAATGAGACAGACAATGATGCCTACTGGCCTTTATTTCTTCTAATCTCAATAGTGAAAAATGCACCCTATGTAGTTTTTCACAACAGCTGGTTATAAAAGGACAAAATTACAATAAAGAATTGTTTTCCTCTAGAAAGCAATAAATATAATGAAATATATATCAGAATAAATGACATTAATTAACAAAGGGCTAATAGCAGATCATACATTAATACAATTATAAATTAAATAGTTTCTACACACACCAATAACTTTTTCTCAGATGAAAATAAAGTATGTATATTAAAATGAAAAAAAAAAAAAAAAGTTTTGTTGTTTGTATATTATCCTTTTTTTATTGTGATGCCCTCTACTTACTTTTGTTGTCATTGTATTCATAGTATTGCTTATACTAAATACATTATCAAAATTGATAAAATTAATGTACCAAAGAGACAAAAAATAATGACTATTAAAATATATGTGTAAAAAAAAAGGCTAAAAGGTTTGAGCATTTTAATGTTAAAAATATGAATGCTTTGATATTTTGTGGAGCAGATTCTGAGATTTGAATTACAGTTACAATTACAATTAAAAAAATAAAATCAACCTAGCAATCATTCATTATCATTACCTTTCACCATTCACATTTTCACCTTCGATTTCATGGAAACCATTTACATGACCATTCATATGACAAATACCATTGACAACAGCCTTTTTACTATTCACAATATGTGTATCTTTGATATCCTGGGACAAAGTAGCTGTGACTGTATGCTGGAGGTGTTGTGGTATTATTTCATGCTTGTATTCCAGACCCATGTTGTTAATTGGAGGCAGTCCAATGCAAGCTCGGAATATATTTTCTATACAAGACCTCTGTTTGAAGAATGCATTCACCACAGGGGTGCCTCGGGGGGCCAGTGGAGCCTTACATAGGATGCTGAGGATAGACAGGGCAGCGTTGAACCTGTGGAACTGTGGCTCATCTTCTCTACGGAACTGGATTCTCTCACACAGCTCCGCAAGTATGGCTAAGTCAAGGATAAGTGGGGAAGCTAAGAGTGAGTCTTCACAAGTGTTATGAATAGCTATTGTGTTTCGACCTCCCATCATTATTTCTGATATGTATTCATCCATTGCACGTTTACTGTCGGCAACATAAGGAACATATTTAATGACTACACAGTGATCTGGCTTCTCTCCTGGTTTGTAAAGTATTGAATTAGACATCACCATATCATCTACAACATTGGTTTTAGATATCTGTGGATTGGACCAAAAATCAAATTAAAAAAAAAAAAAAAAAACATTTAGCAATAACCGAAAATAAACTAGTTAATTTAGGAAGATAATTTAATTAATGGAAGACTGATAACATATATATTTATATATATATTAAGTTATATAATGTATTGAAAGGCACAGTACAGTGAAGTCACAGAACTGGCATGTATTTTGTGTACCATAAGTCCTGTATATTTTGTAAATATTCTCACATCAAATGACTGAAGTGTGCAAATAGTTTGGACATTGAATAAAAATAATAAAGGTATTTCCAGTGTTAAATTGATTTTTCCTGAGCCACATACACACTAGTGGTACACATTAAACCTCTACAAGTAAATTGTGTCAGGGTCATCTTGTGACAATAATGATCATCAGTGGTTGACAGTGTGTTTTCTTTTCCTAAACAGCTTTTAGCTGCTGAGCTTTAACCCAATAGCTACTAATGCGCTCATCCCCCACTCGCTACTAATGCGCCCGCCACAGCACACACAGAGTGTGACTTGTGTAGCTCTCGTTTTCCTGTGCGGCGTGTGGTGTTATTTTGAGCTGGCTGGGTTTTTAAAAAAGTAGAAATATAGATTGTTTAGTTAAAAAAAAAATGCATGTTTTTACGTCTTTCGCTTCAATTTCTATGGGCCTTCAAAGTTCTGTGATTTTTTTTTTATTTTCATTAGCTACGCAGGCCATTTTCTCAATGACCTTTCAATTTTTAAACCCATTATCGCAAATAGAACACTAAATACAGCTAATAATGAACTAGAAATTGATCAAGACAATGATCATTAGAATTTAGCACTACATTTAGACTTAGATCTAGTCCGATTCAGAGAGAGAGTGTACCATTATAATTATTAGATCTAGATCTACTAGATCTAGAGTATTCTGGACCTAGCATCAATGAATCTTCCACTTCTTTGACTGATATTTTGACCAGTTTTTATTTACCACATGAAAACTTTTGATGAAATAGATCTAATTGGGGGTGTTCTACGTTGGTTTGGACAATGGTTAGATTACTTTTACTGTACTTTGTTATGCTAGAAGTAATGAAATCTGAGACACATGCAGAACCACATCAGCATGATGCCATGTTCAGGCAACTAAGGGCCTCACGGGCACCAAGTGAAAGTCAGTAAATACTCAAGACATCTACAGATTTTATCTATAAGCCTAATGTTTATTGTCTAGGCCTACTAAATTCCTATTTATTAACATTACTTGTCTTTGGGTAAATGTTAGAGGGTACCAAAAATAACAGATCTGTTTTGGGGGAGGGGGGTCCAACAGTCTTCAAAAAATCAGGCACTTGAACAAATTTTCAACTTTACCTGTTGTTTTTAGTGTTTCAATCTTGTAAAACCTATTCAAATTATACATCATTTTAAAGGTCATCCATTTCTCTTCTTTTAGAAGTATTTTTTGTTATTAATAGATGTCGTTTAATGAATTTTAAAATATATTTTGTAAAATCAATCTAGTTCTGTTTTGGAGTTACCTCCCTTTGCTTCGTATTTAGAGAGATGCTGCTTAGGTATGGACTTAGTAGCTATTGAGTTAAGTTCTTTTGCAGCCTGTGCCAAAGAAAACTGAGTGCAATTTTTTTTTCAGCTGTTTTACACTGTGATTTAGAACGTTGGCTTTGCTGTGTGGTTGTGTTAGTGGGAGTTGACAAATGCAATGCAAGAAGGATTTTATTTTAGAGATTAATTATAGCTTTTATATAGTGCTATTTTCATAGCATGCTCAGAGCGCTATGGTCCAATTTCATTTGTGGACCAGTGGGAGGGGGTATCTGGGAGGTTTTCATGCTGCCTTTGGGCGCTCAGTAAACACAACTCTGCTCGAGTCGGGTGTCAAACCTCAAGCCCCCTTCATAGGTAGCCAATCCAAGTTCAAGCATACTTAGCTTCTCAACCACACATACTCGTCAAAGTGCCAGGACAGCTAATCCTCAAGTGTTCTTTTAACAAAAGGTACCATCCATAAAAGGTAATATGAACCAAGCAAACTACTAACCTCTTTAGACCTAAACTGTTCAGGAGCAGATAAATTGGCACCATCATTGTTGCCCAGGTGATTAAAGCTCACAATTGATACTGGTTTGATCCCAGCACTAACTAAAAAGTCTACTAACACAGATTTCATCTTTGTTTGACCTGACTTGAAATCATCTCCTCCGATATACACTCGCCTTTTTTCAGCAAGTTCAATCACACCTAGAAATAATTTTAAACCAAGTAAAATTTATGACATGTTAATTCAAATAAAAAAATGGTTATGTTGTAATAAGTCAAAAAAAAAAAAAACAGGTTGGTGGCTTAAACAAGGCAAACAAGATGACTTTCTCAGAAATATATACAGTCTAGTCTTTAACATGACCACATATAATCACTTCTTAACTAAAAGATTAAACCTACTTATTTTCAGGGATGATCTAACAAAAATATTAGGACTGCAAGAGAGCACTGTCAAGTCTTAAAACAAAGCTTTGAAACAAAATAGTGCTTCATTTTATAGTACTCAAAGTAAGAAAGGCAAATCTATAATAACATTGCAACTTAACATCATTTAGAACAAGAGCATATACTATTTAACACCACTGAGAAATTTGGATCATCAAATATTGCCTAGATCTAGTTCTAAAGGAATGTTTTGGCATCGGTCAATAAGACAATTTGGCTGTTTGGTGTACATGGGAAAAGAGGCTCTATTTTCATTTCATTTTCTGTGTGGTGGGGACATGGCATAGGGACTCTCAAGAGAATTAATTTAAATGTTTTAATATACCGGTATATTAAGTTTTGTGAAAATATGAATAACTATCATAAAAAAATACTTCTAGTTCAATTTGGATTATCAAATATTGCCTAGATCTAGTTCTAAAGAGACTTGTCCACAATCAGTAAGTTTTGTTTTTAAATTCCATTATCCAAACTAAAATTTGTTTTACTGGTATCTATAAAGGACATGCATTCCCCTTTAATGCTATACCAACTACAACAATTTCTGATAAAAAAAAGTTATTTAAGTTTAATCATAACAGGGTAGTGAAGTGCATATGAGCAACATGAATAATTCCATCAGTATGAAGAAAATAATCACGGAAAGAAAGAGTTTTTCTTCTTCTTGAAACTGTCAGGTAGAGTTGAGCCTTCGGCTCTTGGAACTCTAGGCCAGCAAAAGTGAACAAGAGCTTCCTCTCTGTCTGGCTGGTGGGTCAGACTCACGGCAAGACCCCCGCCATTTTTCTTTTCAATACCAGGTTAACCATGCGGGACATGCAATTTATGTAACGGCCCCTTGAGGAACAGCGCCTGGATTGTGACAAGGTTGTGGGAGCTTTTTTACAACTCCGCGCAGTGCAATGAGGATGCTCTCGCACACCCTTAGGCATCCCCACAGGAGTCTTGTTTTGCTACCCTTTACTGTAATTGAAAAATCTCTTGGAAATACATGTAAAAGATAAATCTACAATCTCTGAATAATAATTTTTACACCTTCAATTCCTACAAAAAGACATCTAATTAAATATTTACCTGGTACAAATGTATTTTGAGGTGATCCATTTATGTATGTGACACCTTCAAGAATAGAAGCTACTGCAAACAGAGTAGAAGGAGATATTTCAGACTCTCCCCTCTTGATGCTGTTTAAAAGATTATCAGCTGTATCATTTAAACCTTCCCTCACATCAGAGAATCTTTCAGTGTTGGCTGTCCATAGTACTATTACCTAGAAAGAGATATGTCCTTGCAATGAAAAATACGATAAGTATGTATAAATTTGCAACTAGCATATATTTTCAACATGAAAGAGTCATACAAAAATTATTTTAAGGGGGTAATATTGATTTGAAAAGTATATACCTTGTCAAGATTATTTTTAGCTTTGAAATCCCTAATATCTTCACGAATCTGTTCCACAACTTCTTCTTTTGTACCCGTCAATAAATTATCTGCACGATCTTTTTGATTAGCAGCAATGTAATCAGGAATGTACAGAGAACGTCTTGGCTTCAATTTACACATATATGGGTATAACTGTGTTTGTAAATTATAATCTAATACCATGGCTCTTTTCATAGCATCTCCTAAGTTCATGGATGATATATCCCATCCTAGAAGTCAAAATAATGTGGAGAAGCAAAACATTTTAATCAACATACAAGATTTTATTTTAGTTCATCAAATATACATTAATTGATTGATTATTAATTGTACACATATATATATATATATATATATATATATATATATATATATATATATATAAATATATATATATTATGATTAGATGATATACCTGGTACACACACAAAATGCAACACCTCAAAGGATGTACTAGTAGCAATGGAAGACTAATTAGTACTCTATCTTCACAAGATAAGCTCAACACGTCTATTACACATTATTATTATTATTGTATTAATATTCTTCATTAATTAAAAGGATCTTTTCACTAAATTATTGGATAAATGAACTGAGGTTAATGGCTCAGTATTGAAAGCAAGCTATAAATATAAATTTCATGTCACAATAGTCCCATGTTAGAACCTTTTAAAACCTCAATTGATACAGAAACAGCAAACATCAAATACTGGTACAGAGAGAGCTTGCCACCCTATTTAGCTGAATGGGGCGAGAGGACCTAAGTCTTCAGGGGGTTTGGGCCAGGACATAATGATCTTCATTTCAAGGAATGCCCCAAGATGTACAAAACAAACAAACAAACATATCAAAGCTAAATAATATATGTTTTTTTTTCTATACAAACAACAAAAACTAACCATCAAATATAATATCATTGGCATCCACCATAGGAAGTAATGACTTCATCGGGACATGCACCTCTCCATCTTGTCCTACACCAAGTGAAACTGTGCTAGCTTGAGTTATGGAGCCTAAGTAATCAGCATGTCTGACACCTTCTTTAGTGTTCCAAGACAAACCAAACTTGTTGGCTAATACTGCTGCCGTAACAGTAGTGCCATTATTTCCACCCCAGCCAACCAGCATGACTCCCAGCTTAGGGACATGTGTGTTGGTCCTAAATATATACTTGGTGTTCTCTGGCGTTGCAATCAGATGATTATCTTCTAATTTTACTTTAGTGGTTTGATACTCATACTTAGATTCAATGAAAGCATCAGTGTATTTTACATTAGGACTTTCTACTTTAATTTTAACATTTGTTGCGTTGGCCATTTTTAATACTGAAACATAAAAAATTCATCATCATTATCAATTAACAAACAGAAATAGTATGTATATAAAAAAAAAATTAAATTAAAATAATATATATATATCAGTACCCATATCAATTTTAAGAAAAATTGGCATATCAATAAAAAAAAAATTAACACTGACACCTTAACGACTCATATTTTATGATTAAATCTTAGGTTAGATGATTTATTCTATGCACCAGTAATATCTCTATGTGGTCATATAGTGTTATAAGAAATAGTATCACTACTACTAATACTACTACAAGATCTAGGCTAAATCATTTCTAGATATGTAAAGTGACACTGTAGCATGGGAAGGGCTCATTAGCCTTGGCTTGCTACCCACCTAGCAGAAGGAAAACAGAACTCAAACCTCTACTGCCTTGCAGCTATACCCAAACATGGGAAAAGTTTCATGGGTCAACCCTGAGGAAAAATAAGGAGACGGCAACCACTAGGCAGTTTATAGCACACAGCGATACACCTTGTCAGACCTGTGACACTGTTGATCCCAAACTGTATATATGTCGTTGGAAAAGAATTACATATATGAAGCTTTTAATTTTATAACTCATGACACCGATGTGCCCTTGAACTGTATTATTGCTTAGAAATTCTTTTAATAATATAAGATGTAGGTTTGTGTAAACAGCTGGTAAAATCAATGTTTGACCAATGACGTATTTTGCTATAAGTAAACAGATAATAATTGTAAGACGCTCACAAACCACCATCTTCTCTATATGATGTGAAAGAGAGATTTAGTGGGTCTATTCTGAACTTTATCTTTAAGTGTTCGAAAGTTTTTCAACTAAAAAAAAAGGTACTTTGGCAAGGTAACCGCTTGTATGACAAGAAAGGAATGAATCCCAACTTTAAATAATCAACGCTGTACAGTCTAAATTTAGTTTTGTTAAACATTAGTTACAAGTAGACAAAATTAAGCTATTTAAATAAAAATTGAAATTAAATGTATATACCGTATACAACAATTTTTTTGTCTGAATAGCAGGATAAATATTTAAAGGATTAACTAAGGTGCAAATCATATATTGGTGTATGAAAGAATTACATTAATGAGATGTAAAGATTAAAGTCACGACCTGCTTAAATGAAATCAATTAATATCATAGACCCCAGTGGACATCTCATAGACCCCCCCCCCATTTATTTTTTCACTTTCGTAGATCCCTTGACGAAAGCTTGGAACTCTTGGTATACCCCTGGGACTGGGGATCTATAAAAGTATAATAAAGATACACCAATTTTATTTGGGAATAACTGGTCTAGAGTCTAGTTATTAGTTTATAAAATGTTAATATATTAAATATATAGGTCTAATATATTAGTAATAATATAAAGTTATAAACTATTATATATAGTTAATATAGATCTAATATAATATAAATAATAATATTTAAGATGACTATATATCTAGAGTACTAGAATTTACTATTTAGATCTAGATCTAAATCTAGAGTAGATAGAAAAATTAGAATGATATAAATTATAATATAAATATTAATATAAATAATGTAGATTCTAGAATAGATCTAGATTCTATGTTACTATCATTTACTAATACTGTGTAACACTGTGTATAATATTATAATAATAATATCTAGTCTATTTTCTAGATCTAATTTCTAAAGACAGTAAAGAGTAGATCTATCTAAATTTTAATCTATCTAAATTATTCTAAATCTAGAGTCTAAGACCCAGATCTAAATCTCTAGTAATTACGAGTAGTGTTTGCGTTATAAGTATAAGACTTTAAAACCACACAGTTCACACAGGCACAATTGACAAATTCGACTTGACTTGATTAACTTGATTAATCTAGATCTAGATTTATAATAGATTTGACTTCAGACTCTATATTTAAGTAAGCACTCTATATCATTATATAGCATGCATTTTTATAATTCTATAGCTTTTTAAATAAGTAAATAAGCATTACCGATGCGTATAAAATCTATGTATTGAGTCCTTTGACGTCTCACAAATTAATTTTGAAAGAAACCGGTATAGACAAGGTAGAGAGGATTTATCACGCGTTAAAATTTGCCCAATGGCAAGAGCCCTCTATAGTCAGTGTAGTGGTTCGATTCGACCAGCATAACTCATAGCTGACACATCACCATCAACAACGTTACAAAGTTCATAAATTTATAACAATTAGATCTAGATTTACTTAGAGTGTAGATCTATTACGTTTTTAAATCTAGGAAATGGGAAATACCGGATCTAGATCTAGTTAAGACTATTAAGACATAATATAGATCTAGAAGTCTAATAGATCTTTATACAGAGACAGATCTATATTGCGTTGGCAACAAGAGTTACATCATCTATATACAAGGAATGTAGACTCTAGTTCGAATGTTAATTTATTTCCGGAATCGAAATTGATTTGCGATTGTATTCGGTACATTTCGAAACATCTAAAAATATATCCATTGTGCAAGAACTGTTGGATAAATAATTATCATTACAAAATCAGTTGGAATGTAGGGCCACCTAAGGTTAATTTCTAACATGTTTTTGGTAAATTGATTTATAATATAGATTCTATAATACGGCTACAGTTAGCCCTGAATCTAGGCAGGAACCGGAAAATTAGGCACTCTTTAATAATAATAGTAACCTTAATTTTGAATATAATTAACAAGTTTTAAAGTATATTTTATCCTTAAATAGGCTATTGGGAACGTTATCAAAAATAGTAGATCTAACTATAACATTTTATAACTGCATTTTCATGATACGAAAGTAAAGCTAAAAAAAAAAAAAAAAAGGGAAATAAGGGACAATCATGAGAATGCAGGAAAAATCAAATTTTATAATACTAGTCGACCGGCGACGCTATTTTGCAGGGCCGGCCTTATGCTACTGCCACCTATGCGACCGCAGTGGGCACCGCACTTTTATAGGATCCGCGCTAATTCAAGGTGTATAAATTATTAAATTAAACCATTTTATAACTTAAAACAGATTACCCATGCCCTCCTGGAAATCTCCCGAAATTACAAAAGATACGGAATTATATAGTCAAATATTGTCATTTTGGGGTGTCATTCAATATGAAAAACGCCAATCCATTTGATACTATATACTTCCTAGATATGTGAAGTGGTCTGCTACCACTTTAAGGGGCTGTCCATTTACGGTGATCTTTGGGCTGAGTAGGTTTTATTGGGTGACCTCTGGAACATGACTTCTGTTTTTCCGAGGTTTACAGATAAACCAAACCGAAAGAGGTGGCAGCGTATGGCCTATGCAAATTCGTTGACCGCGATCTAGAGATCATGTTCATTGTGAGATAGCAGGGCGTAATCATCAGCATAGAGAAGCTCCGTTATGACCATCTCTTTTGTTTTTGTATGGGATAGTAGACGTCGAAGATTTAACGCATTGCCGTCCGAACGGAACCTGATGTAGATGCCTTCGTGCAATCGCTGCCTCATTTGACCCATCATTAGGCCTACGTCAAAGCAGATAGCGAATAGAATAGGAGCAAGTACACAGCCCTGCTTCACGCCATTTTCTATTGGGAAGTGATCAAAGCAGAAAAAAACATTACGCGAAAGTTCTGAGCGAAATAAAGGCCATATTAAGAACAACTGGGATCAAATTGACGGACTATGATAGCCTCACACGACTCTTATGTTTCAAAGATACATTTAGAGCTAGGTTAAAGTGCTATAACGAAACCAAGAGGAAATAGCATATGATATATAGTGCTCTATTTCAAAACAAAAGAAAACAATTCTTCCGTAAACTAGCTGAAAATGATGCTGACACATTCAAAAGATTGATAGCACAAAACACGGCTCGTTCATTGACTACTGGGCAGCTCTTTGGTCCAACCCTCTATATTACAACACGGACACTGACTGGATAGACGAAATCCAAACTACAAATAATATAATACCAAAAAATGCCTGATGAGGATTTCACTGTTGAGGAAGTCACGGCAACTATAAAAAAAAAAACAAAAAAAAACTCACAACTTTGGACTGCGCTGAAGAAACTTTCAGCCTCACAAAATCAAGACCGTCTTAAATGCTAACAGAACTCAATGAAGGTAGAACATCTCTCCTTCCCCCCAACAAAAAGTTTATCCGAATCAACCATCGAACTATCGCCCGATCACTTGCTTGTCAGTTGTACATAAACTATTAACTTCACTATTAAAAAGTAAAATGTAAACATTTTGCTCTGCCCATAAGCTACTAGCAGAGGAACAACAAGGTTGCATTGAAGAGTCAATAGGCTGTAAATTACAGTTAACAATTGATGGAATTGCATTGCGCCAAGCTAATAGAAGAAAAAGAAACTACCCATGTGCTACATCGACTACAAAAAAAAAAAAAAAAAAAGCATTCGGCTCAGTTCCACATGACTGGCTATTAAAAAAAGGTAGGATCTTTACATTGGAATGTCTTTACATTTAGATTGCTCATTTTTTTGTCACACACTAAATTTGTCTTATAGGCTGGAGGGGGGCCCACCAAGATGTTCTTGGTGAGACTCACGGGTACCTTGTGCGCTTATAATACTGTCTCTAATTCATTCACAAGAAGCACTGGCACTTGATTTCCAACATCAATTCGGTTCAACACCAAGCCGTGTTTATGTCATCTCCCATTTAGCTCGAGCCTGTCTTTATAGTTCCTTAAGCTATGTCTAATTCAGTCTCTACTGTTTGTGCTTTCACCTAGACTTCTATCACATTGGATAAATTGTTATGCTCCATACAAGAGTCCTCACAGCTTTTCAGACAGCTTTTCACCAATCCTATATCTGCTTAGTTTAGAGTTTAGGGTTTAGACGATGCAGGGCATGAGATTCGCCAATGCAAAGGAAAACAATTCCACTGAAAATTCCCGGCTTTATTACACGTGACAAGACTGACAAGGCTGGTTCCTTAGCAAGGCTCAAAGCAGGTCATCTCTACACTGAAACAGAAAGCTTTGTCTCAACAATAAAGGCAGAGGCGTAGTGAGCAAAACGTGCTCTCGGGCAAGGTACTTCCCCCCTCCTTTTTTACATGAACATCACATAGAAATAGGGCCGGCCTTAACAAGTGCGGGGCTCTATGCGAATCGGATTGCATGGAGCCCTGTCTGGGTAGCAGGGGCGGACTGGTTATATGGGCATTTGGGAAAATCCCCGGTGGGCCGGTACCCAAATGGGCCGGTAGGGCCACCGAAATGGCCTGATCGAAGTCACTATGGCACATATCAAGTTGTTAAAGGTTTTATAATATTCTTACTATAAAAGGCCCTCTGAGCGTCGTGTTTAAACAAATCTTTCACAGACATTACAGTGTAATACTATTTTAATCAAACACATTTTCCGAAAATAAAATGTAGAATGTAAACAGTGTTACTAGTAGGCTTCATCTTTTTAGGGCCTACATAATTGCTGATTTAAAACGACGCTATATTGCTTATAAAGATATTTAGTTCACTGTATGCATGCATATCGATTCATTATCAAACTTAACAATGACTTTTAAGGACCGATACACCTAGAAATGGATGCCCATCACATGATTGAGAATTTGTGGGCCGAATTTTATAGAAATGCCAGGGCCGATTTTGACACCCAGTCCGCCCCTGCTGGGTAGGGATAAGGGTAATAAGTGAAAATTAAGATTTTGTATTAGAAAATTAATTTGTCTATATATTTTATTCATTCTTTACTAAGTACAAATCATGATCAAATTTTACGAGCCTTGCATGTAGCGAAGTCATACAGTATATCATCAAAGTTCTATTTCCTACACAGGTCACGCTCAATAGCAAGAATTGCCGAATTGTTCAATCTATCTTCGTGAATTTTTGACCTCAAATAGGGCCTAATTCTTGATTAGTTTGAGGCGCGAGAAGCTTCTTTCACCAGATGCCACAGTAACGGATATTGTTAAAAATAGGCCTACTTTGCAATAGATTATTTTGGGAAAGCAGTGTATCTTTCATTAGTGGACAGATAAGCTAAAATTTCTACCGAGGTTTTGGCAGTATTTGGTAGAATATGCCTTAAAAATGACACGACTTAGCGCGGGGCCTATGAAAGTGCTGGGCCCACTGCGGCCCTGCATAGAAATATAGGCTGCGTATTGCGCCTCCCCCCCCCCCCCCGAGGGTGGCGCCAGGGGCATCGTGCCCCCTCCCCCTCACTACGCTTCTGAATCGAGGACAGAGTTATGATGACTAAGAATTATGAAAAGAATATCCTTAAACTCGACGTTGTTGACAAATGCCAAAAGTACGAAAACACGGATGATATAATTATAATGGCACGAGGTTAAGCTTTATCAAAATCTGCCTTCCTGGTTCTCTTGGAAAATACGGAGGCCGCGAGAACCCTGAATAAGTTCTAATGTTTTTATTTAATAGTTTACACATATAATTAACGCGGGACCTATGAAAGTGAGGAGCCCTCTAGCTGCGGCCGCATAGGTTGCGGTGGCTGTAAGGCCGGCTTTGCCTCTCAGACACATTCGAAGCCTTATTTATTATCCAAACTGCAAACTTAGGCTGCCAAATCAGCAAAACTTTTCTCAGTGGACATGTTAAAGGGACTACAAAGAAATTTGTTTCTCTCTAACGACGTGCCAGAGAATGAATATTAGTTTGTTTAAAAATAAATAAATAATAATACAAAAATGCAAAGGAAAATTGTAATAAAACGAAACATCTTTATACAACAATATTGATTTTATTTTTCTAAGTTACCTCCCCTGCTACTCGGTGTCGCTGCAGCGAATCTTGCATTTGACGTCAAAAGGTGTTTATCATAAACTACGGCAGAAAGTGGTACAACTAAAAAAAATAGTCTCTATGGAACTTCCCCTAAAATGTGTCTGCTTTTCATTTTGTTCGTGGAGCTATCATACTTAAGTGAGTAATCTATACTTATACTATGTTACAGTATGTACTTTATATTATTTATTATATAGTTATGTATATCTAGAATAATCTAGATCTTTATTTCTTTATATGATATTTAGATCTATTATTTGATTTGTATTACATTGACATTACATTTTACCACTAGATCTAGGACTAGATTCTAGATATCTAGATTAAATTTTAGTAAATTTACACAATCAGATCAGTGACAGTGACAATCTATAATAATCTAGACTATAGACTAGTCTATATTCTATATTTTAAATATTTACTAGATCTAGATTCTATAGTATAACTATAACTAGATAACTACTTACTACTATAAAAACAAAAAAGTCTATATTGATAATAATTATTAAATTAATATTCATTCATCATTTCATGGTCATGATTATGAATATTTATTATATTATAATTTATATAGATCTAGATCAGTGATTCCCAAAGTGGTCCATATAGACCCCCAGGGGTCTACGAAGACTTCCAAGGGGTCTACGAAAGGGAAAACATAAATTGGGGGTCTATGAGATGTCCACGGGGGTCTGCGATAATAGATTTCATTTAAGCAGGTCTTGACTCTAATTTTAACATCAAATTAATGTAATTCTTTCATACAC